>NC_138898.1:88381569-88540686 GCF_965194825.1 Balaenoptera physalus
ATTTGGCTGCTCCGGGTCTTAGTTGCTGCACGCAGGATCTTCGTTGCCACGTGCGGGATCTTTAGTTGCGACATGCAGGATCTAGTTCCCTGACCAGGGATCGAACCTGGGCCCCCTGCATTGGGAGCGTGGAGTCTTAGCCACTGGACCACCAGGGAAGTCCCTTGGGTCATATGATCTCTGTCACTCCTACTCAGCTGTGCCCTTGTAGTGCAGGAGCAGCCTGAGACAATAGGCAAACACATGAGCAGGGCTGTGTTTCAATAAAACTTTATTTACGAAAACAGGTGGCAGGGTGGATTTGGTCTGTGGGCTTTCGTTTGCCAACCCCTGCTTCAAAGTAAGCTGTTAACGTCTTCTTCCCCTCTCGGAAGGGGTTCTGCCAGTTCTGATGTTCACCATGTGTACATAGTTGCTAGTCTCCTGGCTCACGACACCTGTAGTTACGTGGACTGTGGCTTCTTTCCAGCGGACGCCTGTGGTCTACTGTGTGCGGTTAGCCAGGGCCCTCGTGGATGACTACTGCTGTCTGGTGCCGGGATCCGTTCAGACGCTGAAGCAGATATTTAGTGCCAGCCCTCGCTTCTGCTGCCAGTTTGTAACCTCAGTCACTGCGCTGTATGACCTGTCGTCAGGTAAACTTTAAACAGATTGTTACCCTTAAAGAGGCTTCGGCCGATTTGCTAGTTATATTTGCACTGAACACCCAGCCAGCGGATGGCCTTTTTTTTTTTTTCTTCTCTCTCTGAAATGTGTATTTTATTTCAGGCTGAAAGCTAAAGGGATGGACCACCTGCACCTCTGGAATTTGCTAACAGGGAACTTTCCTTAGTGAGTCCCATTTGCCTGACTCAGAATGGTCCAGGTGGCAGACAGATAATAAGCAAGGGTCTGGTGTCTGGGACAGATGTGGCTTTCTCCCCAGACAGGACCTGCTTTTTTTTTTTTTTTTTTTTTGTGGAACACACCACTCAGCATGTGTGATCTTAGTTCCCCAAGCAGGGACTGAACCCGTGGTCCCTGCATTGGAAGCACAGCATCCTAACCAGTGGGCCACTGGGGAAGTCCCCATGACTTGCTTTTTTTATTCCCGACTTTTTATTTTGAAAAATTGCAAAACTTCAGGAAAGCTGCAAGAATATTACAACAAAGGTTTGTGTATCTCTCACCGAGGTTCAGCAGTTATTAACATTTGCCATATATTCTTTTTTTTCTCTTTTCCTTTTGCTCTCTCTTTCTTTCCCCTTCTCTCCACATACACACTCACAAGTATTTTTTTCCTGAACGCTTGAGTTTGTTGCCAGTGTCAGGTACCAAGTACTTAAATGTGTATCTAAGAACAAGAACATTCCCTTACACAAACATCATATCATTATCACATGTAAGAAATTAAATACTGACAGAATACTTTTATCTCATATATAGCCGTTGTTCAGATTTCCTTGATCGTCTCAATAATGTCTTTTATAGCCTTTTTCCCCCCTTTTGAGGGACCAGGAGAATTCGGGATCCAGTCAAGGCTCATATATAGTTGTTATGTCACTTTGGTCCTTTTAAAATAGTTCCCACACAGACGTAGAGAATGGACTTGAGGACACAGGGAGGGGGAAGGGGAAGCTGGGACGAAGTGAGAGAGTGGCATGGACGTATATGCACTACCAAATGTGAAACAGATAGCTAGTGGGAAGCAGCCGCATAGCACAGGGAGATCAGCTCACCGAGCACACGTGTGCACAGCATGTGTGCATATGCCGCCTTCAGGCTCCGGAGATGCCCCAGCTAGATGTGTGTGGGGCGGGGGAGGGGCTGGGTTGCTGGAGGAGTGGGCCTGAGACTGGCGTGTCCCAGACAGAAACATCTCGGGGAGTCAAGGGGCCGGACACAGGGTCACCACTGTTTATTTTGCCAAGTAAAGGTCACAGACGACAACTGCTCCCTCTTGCTACCGTCGTTTCGTAGCAGAAGGGAAGGGCGTGGGTTAGTGCCCAGACAGTAGACAATCCCAAGGGAAGGGCCGGTGTCTCCTGAGCAAGAGCAGTTGGAGACGTCACACCAGCACGGGGCTCACTCTGCCCCTCACTCTCTCTCACGCTTGGCTCTGGACTTCAGCAGCCTGGAAGGGGCTCCGTCATCCCCAGCTTCTTCATGAGCTGAGGGGTGCACAGCCCCGGAGGCAGGAGGCTGGGGACCTGCTCCCACGCACACAGACAGATTAAGGGCAGTGTCCGCTGACCCCAGGATGGGCGGTGTAGCCTAGTGGTAAGAGCTGGGCCACCTGGGGTCAGGTCTGGGCCCACCACGTAGTTTTAGTGAATCTGGAGGAAGTGATTTAACATCTCTGTGCCTCAGTTTCCTCATCCTTTATATAATAGATGGTTTGTGTGAGGATTAAGTGAGTTCATCTGTGTTAGGACTTAGCCCAGTGCCTGGCATGTCATAAACTCAGAATAAATGTCAACTTTTGATTTTATAATTACTGTTCTCTGTCTTGCCATAGAATGTACTAGATCTCAGGGATCACAGGAGGCCAGGCCTTGCTTAGAGGTTCCAGGTTTGGGGCTGGGATGGCTCCTGGCAGCTGACAGATCGTCGTCTGGCCTCTGAGCTGCTCCCTGAAGGCCACCGTAGCTGTCACTGCACCGCTGAGGGGACACCAAACACAGGGATGAAACCTACTCACAAGGGAAGGGAGGAAGTGTGGGGGTGGTAGTTCTGGACATAGATAGTGGACTTTTATTTAAATTGACACATAGGATCACAAGGCATAATGGAGTTCTAGGGCATTGTTGGTTTAACGTGTTGAGCCCAACCATGGCCAGGCATTCCTAAGTCGGATGAGAGCCCAGCCCTCTCGGAGGGGACGTTCCAGGAAAGGAGACAGAGGGTAGGTGAGGACAGAGGTGCGTCGTCTGGATGTCGGGTGGTGAGTACTGTAAGCTGGAAGGTCCGCCTTTCCCCGTCTCCTGTCCGTGGGGCTGAAGACCCTTCTGACTTTGTTTTGCAGACGATCTCATCCCACCACTGGACTTGCTTGAGATGATTGTCAACTGGATTTGTGAGGACCCGAGGTTGATTCTCATCACTTTTTTAAATACTCCAATCGCAGCCAATCTCCCAATAGGATTTTTAGAGCTCACCCCGCTCACTGGATTGATCCGCTGGTGTGTGAAGGCCCCTCTGGCTTACAAAAGGAAGAAGAAACCCCCCTTAGCCAATGGCCACGTCACTGCCAAAGTCACCAAGGACTTGGCGGGGCTGGACAGAGACTCCCACCTCTTGTACTCAAAGCTCCACCTCAGCGTCCTGCAGGTCCTCATGATGCTCCAGGGGCACTTGACTGAGAAGAACCTGTACGGCCGCCTGGGGCTCATCCTCTTTGACCACATGGTCCCGCTGGTGGAGGAGATCAACAGACTGGCGGATGAACTGAACCCCCTCAACGCCTCGCAGGAGATCGAGCTCTCCCTGGACCGGCTGGCCCAGGCTCTGCAGGTGGCCATGGCCTCTGGCGCCCTGCTGTGCACGAGAGGTGGGTGACTGCCTGGCCAGGCCTCCCTGGGGCGGGTCACCACCGCCCGTCGGAAGGAAAACAGGGGCTCCTGGACAAGGACTGTTTTCCGCTTTTAGGACGTCTTTCCTCTCAGTGAACGCAGGGGAGGTGGGCAGAAGTCGCAGGACGCGCCCAGCTAGAATCCTGTGGCCATGGCATCTGGGTGTCTCCTGGCTGTTTTGCCCAGGCCTGGGGATGCCTCCAGAGCGTAGATAATAATGGCTTAATCTCCTTCCTCTTAGGGCATCTTTTCTTTCCCTGCAGTTCTTTTCTGTTGCGGCATAATTTACATACAATGAAATGCACCTGTTTAAGTGCAGGAAACATTCCCATCACCTGTTCAGAGGGCTCCTTAATTCTGCATTTCAGTGCTTGAACTCGCCTAGAAGAATGATCTGATGCTAACGACACACTTGTTTGCTTTTGGACTGCTGGCTCACAGACGTTGCCTGAGGCCCGTGCAGTTGTCCCTGGAGATGGGTTTCCCTCTTATCTCGCTCTTAGCCTTGGGCGTCTGATCTCCTGTCTCTGGGTCTTTTCCCAGCCATCTGACAAATTGCCAGTAGAGCTGCCCCCTTTCCTAAGTGATGTCTTCTGTTGAGGGCGTGTGTTAAAGCAAGAATTGAAGAAAAAGAGAGCCCAGCTTCTAAACGATGTTAGGAAGTTGAGCGTGAGCTACTGTTACTGTCTCGCTGGCATGCTTGAACATCAGCAAACCTCTCACCTCGGCATCTCCAGGCCCTTCCTTAATTCTGTGTCTCCTTCATTCCAGATGACCTGAGAACCCTGTGCTCCCGGCTGCCCCATAATAAGTAAGTGCCCTCCCAAGACTTCTAGCTGGGCGGGGGCGGGGGCGGGGCTGGGTGCAGGAGTGGGAGGGTGCAAGGCAGGGCGGACCCCTTGTCGTGGCTTCTTGGGGAGAGCTGGTCTGTAGGGTCTAGAGCTTCTGTGAATAAGGGGCCCCCCAGAACCTGACAGTAAGTGGGGGAGTGGATGTGATAGCATAACACAGGAGAGGAGGCCCAAGCAGGGGGTCCATCAACGAGGTAAGAAAAGTGGCCGTCCTTCTGGGAGTCAAGGAAGAAGCCGGAGCGAACTTGGGGGTCCTTTACTGCTCCCTAAGTCAGCGTGCGTGTGTGTTGTGGTGACGTCGCGCGCTGTTGGCGACATTGATTGCACAGCCCTTCGGGAAATACTGTGTCGGTTAGGCCAGCGCCTTGGTCTCGGGTGGCACAGACCGGGTTCTGAGCGTGGTTTTGTCTGTGGTTTGCTGTGACGCCGGGGCTGACTCTTGCCTTGGTTTCCCCCCTTGTAAAATGGGGACCGTAATTCACCTGCCTCACAGGGTTGTAGTGAGGTTTAAACGAGGTGGTGTTTGCAGAGTTCTTTGTCCACAGCACACGGGAGTCTCTCCGTAAGTGGTGGTGGTTGTTCTAATTTGGGGGGAAGCAGTGGTAATAGTGGTGAGAAGCAGGAACTGTGTGGTCGTAACAGCTTCTGGTGAGAATTCCAACCCTACTACTTCCTATCTGTAAGACCTTGGGCGAGTTCCCACTACCTCTGTTTTCTCTATAAAATCAAGAAAACAGTAGTACCTGCCTCAGGTCCCCCTGCCTCCCCCGCCCTGCTCCTGTGGTAGGATTTTTGTGAGGATTAATTGAGTAAAAACATAGAAAGCACTTAGAATGGTACTTGATGTGTAAATAACCTAAGAAGTGTTAGCTACTGTCACTTTTACTGTTATTTGTGTAACAGGAGTTTCTCTTAATCAAATTAATTTCACTGAATCTTAAGAAGCAAAAAGCTATGTGCACAAAAATGTTTCATGCAAAGGCAGTCTTATCAGTAGCAAAAAGTCAGAAACAAGCTAACCACCCCATAGCATAGGGATACTTAGTAAGTTAGTAGTGATACATCAGAAGGATGGAACATTATGTGTCCACTAAAAATAGTAATTGTGGCCACCGTGTGAGAAGATGTTTATAGTTGAAGGCAAAACTCCCCTGCTCCCTGCTGTGTGCACCTGGGCAGCGTTTACAGGAATGAAAACAGCTGAGTTCTTTCTTCAGAGGGTCGCACTGGTTTTTAAGGTGGATAGTGGGGCTCCAGGGCTGGCGTTGGCAGACAGTGCGGACAGAGGGGCTGCACTGGGCCGCACCCACCGCCTGGTGGGTGCCCACCGGGCCCCACGGCACCGTGTGTGCCGCCCACTGCCTGACCCACCAGCCCTGCCGGGGCCCGGGAGTGGGGCAGGTGTGGCAGGCTGAGCAAAGGCTTAATTTGAGGCCAGGAGATGGGCCAGATGCTACTTCCCGGGCTGACAGAAGAGGAGCTGCAGCCAGAGGGCCGGGAGCTTGGCGTCGGGCTCTAAGGGGCAGGCAGCTCCAGGAAGGCATCTGGGTGGTTAAACGGGGGTTTCTGGAGCAACAAAATGGTCCACCTTGAGATGTGACATCAGCGGGGTGGACAGCTTGTGCAGAGGCCACCTCGCCCTCGGGAGCCCACACTGTTCCTTTGTCTCCCTCCCTCCGTCCCTTCCTTCTTTCCTTTCTTCCCTCCAAGAAAGTCTCCTGTGTCTGAGGACATCGTCAGTGCAAGTGGCACCTCTTCACCTCCTTGCACTAATCCCTTTGTAACCTTTTCCTTCTTTGTGCACAGCTTTTATTTAATGTTTAATGTTTTCAGGGCATTAAAATAGTGATAGGGTATGAATCGTTTATCATCTTAGTGTTATAACTAGGGGTCCCCGTGGGAATCCGCTGGAACTTCTAACAGCCCCGAGGGACCCCCCCCCCCGGGGCCTGTAGCTGCTGCTCCTACGTACAGCCCTGGGCCCCAGTCCCCCAGGGGCAGCCTGACACTGACGTGGGGAAAGAGTGGCCCACAGTCGCTTGGACTACCTCTTTGATTTCTGATTGTTCCTTTTGTGTTTATTGTCTTCTGGACTAGACCAGAAACTTCCTGAAACCCCTTCTCTCCGTGGCAGGGTGTGCAGGTTCAGACGAGCATGTGACCTACATTTTGCCTCCACAGTATTCCCTCCTTAGACTTACTTATTTGTTTGCTTATTTTCCTTGAATTTCTTACCCAGAGTTATTAAACCGTAGTAATTATTAAAACATAGTGAAAAGAGTCAGAAGAGCTTCAAGCCACTAAAAGGCACCAGCTTTCTTCACACCTGGGTTTACTGCCTGAGCCCCTCCTGGGGGCCCAGGGTACCAGACTTTGTACTTGGGGGGTGGGAGAGCGTGAGGGTCACTCTGCCAGAGACCTAGGCCCGCCCCCTGCTTAGTCTCAGAGCTCCAGGAAGCAGCCAACCGTAGTCAGTCCCCCCCAAGGGTGAAGTGGCCCGGGGGGGTGGGCTTTCGCTGGGCCAAGCAGGACAGCATGCGGGGAAGGTGTGGCCTCGTGGGACCGGGAAGCTGAGGGGCAAGTGGTGGGCATGAACGGGACCTGGCAGGCGGGGTTTGGTGACGTGGAGGGACAGTGTAGACACTCGAGACACAGGACCCAGCCGGAGCCACGGCCCTGGGTGAGGCTGGGAGAGCAAAGCACAGAGGCCCGGGGATCCGGGGGCAGGGCAGGGCTGGGGAGGAGCCCTCTGACCTGAAGGGGCGTAACCGGGGGAGTTGGTTATTCCGGGCTGAGTCCGGACAAGCTAGAGGTGGTGAGAAAGTTAGGACGCTCTGCTGATCGTGCTGGGAGGGGAGGGTGGCGTTAGATAGGATGAGACTAACGAGAGGAAGCTCTTCAAGGGGTCTCAGAAGGGACCAGCATAGGAGGTGACATTGAATTCAGGAGGGAGGAGGACTTCCTGGAGGCAGAGGCTGTTGATGTGCTGAACCACAGAGAGCAGAGCGTAGGCCAGGGTGGGAGGGGGGTGGGGAGGGGAGGACTAAGGCTCCTGGGGGTGGGAGTGGGGCAGGAGGGGGCCCTGAAAGTGGGTGAGGGCTGGGTCCAGTCCGGGGCCATTCCTGAGGACTCCGGACGTCAGGGTCATGTGAAAAGCCACCTTCTGTGTGGCTTTGCTTGGAATTCAGTTAGGACTCAGTCATTAGGAATGACTTGGAGAAGCGTGGCCCTCTGTCCTTTTTGCTCTGGCTCCTCAGTCACAGCCCCTGAAGGTGTGGACCGGTGAGGCTGACACCAATGCTGGCCTGCGTGGTCCCCAAGCCACAGATGCCAAGGCTGTGTCCAGAGCTTCTGTGGACTACAGGCCCCCTCTCTCCCTCCCCATCGCTGCCGGCAGGATCCTGGCTTTTCCCACCGTGGCCCCTCACCTCTCCGGGCCCCAGTCTGTCAGTACATCCCGCCGCCTCCAGGTCACCCCCTCCTGCTGCTACCCAGCCGCGAGCCACCCTCTGTCCTTCCTGGAAACTTGGTGTCTGTCCCGGCCCAGGAGCAAGGACCACCACGTAGCACCACGGGTCGGGCGGACATCCCCGTTGGCAGCAGCGCACCCTAACCCTTCTCCTTGTGTTTGCAGCCTTCTCCAGCTGGTGATCTCGGGCCCCGTGCCGCAGTCGCCGCACGCGGCGCTCCCTCCCGGGTTCTACCCTCACATCCACACCCCCCCGCTGGGCTACGGGGCTGTGCCGGCCCACCCTGCCGCCCACCCTGCCCTGCCCACGCACCCCGGGCACACCTTCATCTCAGGCATGACCTTCCCGTTCAGGCCCATCCGCTAGGCTGGCCCCCGCGAACCGCTCAGTGGCACCGTGCCTTCCATGCCTGGTTGGAGGAAGCCTTCCCCGGAAAGGATGACCGATCCATAGGAGAGGGCTCAGGGGGCAGCCAGGCGGCCCCTCCTCGCTGCAGAACCGCAGAACCGGGTCGTTGGCGGAAGTTCTGCGACGTCACCGTCCAGGCGCCTCCTACCTTTCTCATTCGTAAAAGTCCAGATGGGATCGATGAAAGGAAACGTCCAGCCCTCTGCGGAGCGATGCGGGCATCTGTAAAAGCTGCCAGGGCTGTGAGCCTGTGGTCTGGGGTGTCATTGCAGACGCACGGCCTGAGCCTGTGCCATCGGAGCGCCGGTGGAGGAGCGGCGCCTGCGAGTCCACGTGTCTGGCTTCCCTCCTTGTGGACGGGCTGTGTCCCGCCAGGAGCACAAGGCACTCCCACGGCTCCAGGAGCGCGAGGCTGAACCGTCGGCATGGCGAGCTCTCACCCAGCACTTGGTCCCCACGGGTCAGGGGAACCTGTGAGCGTGGCCCCCATCAGTGGGGAAAGGAACGTCTCTGTTTTATTGGGGTCTCTAAGTTTTCCTTCCATATGTTCAAATAAACTTTTTCTAAACAGTTTCATAGACTTTGTGGACTGTATTTTAAAAACTTAGTAGCCGTGAGCCTCGGAAATGTCCTTCCCAGTCCGCAGCAATCCTGGTGAGAAGATTGGATACAATTGTAGGCGCTCCTTTTGGCAGAAACGCTGCAGACGCTCCCCACCCTGTGCGGGGCACCCAGGGCCTGTCTGCTTCAGTTACGGCTCCTTTCTTCCTTCGGGAACAGAACTCAGGCCTCAGGAGTTTTCTCCAGCACGTGGTTGGAAGGTATCTGCTCGGAGTTCTCACTTACTGGTTTGGCGAGGAAGGAAAGATAATCAGTAACCCCACTGCTGGGCTCCCCTAGGCTGAACATGAGGAATGAGAGGCGGTGACAGCAAACAGTGAGCATGGAGGAGCAAGATTAACTCGAAGGGGTGAAATTTAACCTTGCCGTTGTTTACCCTGCTGTTGCTGAAGTCCGTGCCCTGGAAGACCAGGCCAAACCAGATTGTGTGTGTGTGTGTGTGTGTGTCTCTCTCTGTCTGTCTGTCTTTTTTTTCGTCTGGAGTTTAAGGCATCTCTCAAGGTAGTGCAGTTTTGCTGTGAGGGCTGTACTTGGCCTCTGGGGTCCGTGACCATGGGGGCTTTCTCAGGGACACGAGCTCGTGGTCTTTCGTGGGCCCCGGGAGTGCTCAGCCAGGCTCCCACTGCCCCAGCCGGTGTGTAGGAACCAGCCTGCAAGTGAAGCCTGTCAGGACCCTGCTTTTAAGTTGCTTTTGAGAGCCGTGAACTAGAGAGGAAATTACCTTTTCTTTGAGTTTGATTTCATTATCCCAGTGTTTCCTGTTTACGTATAAATCTGCTGATGTCAGGGCAGGAACCAAAGTCAAGTCTCTGCTTCCATCTCTCTCGGTGGGACTCATCCACGGAACTAAGGAGATTAGCACTTGCTGGTTCGTGTTCAACTCTGGTACCAAGCGTTTCTGAAAAGGGTGGAAGAGGAGCTCTCACACTGCTTCCTGGTTGGAGAGGGTCTCTAAACCTGGCTCTGTCTCGGAAGGTGGTTGTCACCATCCGTGTCCAGGGTTAGATAGTCTTAGCTCCTCTCAGACCCAAGGTGGTTTTTGCCAAAATAAAAATAAAAAGAAAGGGAAAATGTAGGAAATAAAGCCACTAGAGCCACAGACTTCCTTTGTGGTATTTTTAGCAGTATGTGGGCAATTAAGTCAGCATATTAAAAACGATGGACCTCCTGTTGTTATGTGCAGGCACTTGCTAAGTGTTTTACATCCATTAAAAACTGACATGTGAGAAAATATTAGGCAACATATGAAACAAAGTGTATCTACCCAGAGTGTATATAAAAACTACACATTAATCCAAAGACATTCCAATTTTAAAACTGAGTGAAGGACGTGAACAGAAAATTCATAGAAGAGAAAATACAAATGGCCAATAAATAAAAGATTCTAACACTGGTAACCAGGGAAATATAAATTAAAGTGAAATGCCATTTTTTTACTTACCCATCAGATCAACAAAATAGAAAATGTCGCTAAAGGTGTGGGGAGAGAAGGATCGCGGTTTGTGGTAGAGCGAATCAGTTTAGCTGCTCTGGAGAAATTAGAAGATAAGATGATTCTGTGGTCCAGCAATACTAGAAAGAGATGTACAAGGGTGTTCAGGGCTGTATTGTTTGTTTTCTAAGTAACGGTTTTATGGGCAGATAATTCACATACCCAGTTCACTAATTTAAAGGGTACAATTCAGCGGTTTTCAGTTTATTTACAGAGTTGTGCAACCATCACCACTGTCTGTCTTAGGACATTTCACCATCCCAAAAAGAAGCCCTGCAACAATTAGCAGTCTCTAACCCCCTCCTCCCAGCCCTTGGCAACAACTAGTCTACTTTCTGTCTTTGTAGATTTGCCTTTTCTGGACACTTCATATAAATGGAATCATACAGTCTATGTTCTTTTGTGACTGGAATATTTCAATTAACATAATGTGTTCAAGGTTCATCCATACTGTAAAGTGTCAGTTCTTGGTTACTTTTTAAGGCCAAATAATATTCCATTGTATGGATGGACCACATTTTGTTTATCCATTAATCAGTTGATGGACATTTGAACCCTTTGGCTCTTATGAATATTGCTGCTATGAGCATTTGTGTACAAGGTTTTCTGTGAACATGTTTTTGATTCCTTTGGAGAGAAAGATATACGTATATATACACATACACATATATATGGAAATGCTGGGTGCAGTATTTCTTTAATAAGGAAGATCCAGACACACCTCAAATAGGCATCAATAGAGGACTGTCCGACTAGGTGCTGTAAACTTGGATGTCTCTAGGGACCAGGCAGGTGATGTCAAAGGATGAAGCTTCCAGAATTAGATCCCAGCGGGGACTGGCTTCTGTGCTAAACTAGAGAACACCTAGAGCTGGTCGTTGCCAGACCTGATCGCTTGGGCCAAGTGAATGTTGCCAGGACTTCTGAGTTTTCATGGAAGATGGAAATATGATTTTTCATGTTGCGTTGTCTTAATTTAAAAACCACATTTGGAAACCAGTCTTTGCTGTTAGAAGTCAAGATGGTGGTGGAGGATGGGTCGTGACTAGTAGAGGCTGGTTACACAGTTTTGTGCACTTTTCCATATGTCATTATACTTTAATAACAAGTGCCTCCCCCCAAAACCCCACAGTGCCATGTGGGCTGACCTTGACATAGTCTTTAACCAGATTTGACCCAGAGGTTTCCTGTTTCTGCCCCTTGGACTCCTGATATGGAAAGTTCCTCAGAAATATTTGCCAAGTGAAAGCTTGGATAGCGTTATGAAGAGTGTAATGCCTAAAGCCATGTATGTAAAAAATAAAAACTCAAGACAAGATGATACTACAGCTTTCCCACAGGTATACATGGGTGTGTATGTAAATGTGTTTAAAAATGGTATACACCAAACTGAAAACAGTGGAAACCTCTGGTGGGGGGTACTAGAAATGGGGTGACGGCCAAAGGAGACCTTTCCTTCTCTGTACAGTTTTAAAGTTTCGATTTTATTTTTTAATTCTTAATTTTAAAAAATAGTCTGGGGACTTCCATGGTGGCGCAGTAGTTAAGAATCTGCCTACCAGTGCAGGGGACACGGGTTCGAGCCCTGATCCGGGAAGATCCCACATGCCGTGGAGCAACTAAGCCCGTGTGCCACAACTACTGAGCCTGTGCTCTAGAGCCCATGAGCCACAACTACTGAGCCCACGTGCCTCGAGCCCGTGCTCCACAACAAGAGAAGCCACTGCAATGAGAAGTCTGTGCACCACAAGGAAGATTAGCCCCCGCTCGCCGCAACTGGAGAAAGCCCGGGCGCAGCAACGAAGACCCAACGTAGCCATAAACAAACAGAATATTCTGAGTCATAATGAAAGACAAGACTTGAATCAGCCCTGACTACTGTAAGTAAGAGAAACCTGTGTCTGGCATATGTACTAGCCAGTACTGCACATATTTTACGTTTTTATGAGGATGATGTATTCACATGCTACTTGTCTAATTAAAAGATAATTTTTTAAGGGAATTTTAGAACTTCTATTTCTGGTAGTGATGGGCTAGATTTTTCAGACCAACCCTTTTTACTTTAAATAAAAATGCTGGATAAAATAAAAAAATCTATTGACGAGCCAGCAGGTTGTAAAGAACGCCCAGGTCAGGTGCCAAGGGAAAGCAGGTAAGGTGCATTAAGACACTTTTGCCCTGAGGGCCGCAAGTGGCGGTCTACTGGGAGACCCTCTGTCCATTTTGCTGGAACCCCCAGGGCTGTACCTTCAGTAAGAACAGAAGACAGCATGGAAGGTTTCCCTGGTGCTGAGCAGAGCCTGAGAAAAACCAAAGGAAAGTATGGTTCCTGAGAAGTGAGGGACAGGGGTGGGTCCTCACCCTGGTTGACAGCACTGGTTACCCCAGGGCACCTCCCACTGTGACCTCAGTCCGTGGGGGTCCTAGACTTGCAGTCCTCCCAGGTGCCCGGCAGGAGCAAAGACACATCCTTTGGAGGAAAGTCATTCATCCTAGGCTCAGCCCGCAAATGACTGTTCAAGGAGAACGACTGATAAACAATGAGAAGTGAACACGGTGCCAAGAGTGGGAACGAGCAGAAAGTCTTCCAGTGTCACAGTTGTCAGAGTCGGACTAAAACAGTCATGTTTAAAGGAATAAAAGACGAATGTGACACTATCTCCAGGGAAAAAGAAATTGTGAATTACCTAGCAGATTAAAAAAAAAAAAAAAAGCCAGCTAGAACTTCAAAAAATGAAAAGTAGAATCACCTACTGAATTCAGTGGAGCTGGTGGGGATGCAAAATGGTATAACCCCTTTGGAAAGAAATCTGGCAATATTTAGCAAAATTATATATGTGTTTGCCCTTTGACCCAGGAACCTCCTTCTAGTTCCAATGGCAAAAATAGGAAATAATACATATACAGGTCGTTTCATTGCAGCATTACGTGTAATAGCAAAAGATCAAAAACTTCCTGTGAGTGTATCAACGTGTTTTTTTATCCACATGGAAGAGTATTATGCTACTGTTTTTTGGGTTTTGTTTTTAAGATATTCTGCCAGGGAGTGACTGCTAGGATTTATTAAGTTAAAAGAAAAAAGCAAGGCCCAGAAAAGTGTGTATAGTGTGCTACCTTTTGCAAAAGGAAAGAGGTGGGGAAATATAAATTGAAATGAAAGAAGGATAAAGGAAAAACTAATAAAATAGCAGCTTAGGGGAAGGGGGAGCAGCAGAGTGAAGTGACAGGAATGGAAACGAGGCTGCTGAATGTACCTTGTTTTGTAGTTTTGACTTTGGGACCACGTAAATGTTTAACTTCATTAAATCAGACAGAAACACAAAGCAAACTGAAGCAGGTGAAATTAACTTGGTATCCGAATCGGTAGCATAACCACACAGAAAAGAAAATTTCCAGTTTCTTTAAAATACAGTATTTTAATTATACCTATGCCTTCTTCAACTTACGAAATCCTGTTCAACATCACTGAGAATTTTTTAAAATGCAAATTAAAGCGAGGTCATTTTTGCCCATCACGTTGCCAGCTGTTAAAAAAAAAAAAGTGTGGTTAGCAAGTGTATGTGGCAGAATTATTAGCCATCTACCAGCCATCTGTCTCCTAAAGGACCTCAGTTGGGGCAAGTACTTGGCAGGCACCTGCTCCGTGGAAGCTGGGCCCCTCCCTTGGAATGAATTGTGGTTGGTCTAAACCGGCATGTCCTTCCACAACTCTGCTCAGAATTTGGTTAAGTCATGGGCAGGGGATGTGTTTCTGGCCAGGGTGGGGGCAGGTCTGAGAGAATGGCTTTCTGGAAAGTTCTCTAGCCCAAAGGGACCAGAAATGGGGACACAGCCATTTTGGTGTTGGTTGGACACTGTCGTCGAGGATATGGCACCTCTATTCTTAGGAAGTAGGCATCTTGCAGTCCTCTTGGGACTCCTCTTGGTCACTGAGGTGTCCTTGGGCCACTAAACTGACCAACCCTAGAACCCCCTCCATTGCACTTCTTGTTACATGAGATAATAGCGTCTTCCTCTCTAAACCAGTTTTAACTCTTTCTGAAATTTGGAACTGAAAGTATCCTTGATGTGGCAGAGTGGTTAGGAAACAGGCACTTTTATTCTTGGCTGGTAATGGTTTAAATTGGTACAACTTTGTCAGGGCAATATCTATCAAAATTTAAAATATCTGTTTGCGGGAATTCCCTGGCGGTCCGGTGGTTAAGACTCCTCCCTTCCAACTGCAGGAGGTGCAGGTTCGATCCCTGGTCGGGGAACTAAGATCCCTCATGCTGTGCAGTGTGGCCAAAAAAATCAAGTAGATAAAATATCTTTGGCCAGCAATTCCACAAGTAGGGCTGTATCTCACAGAAGAACTCTCACAGTTAAATTAAGTTTCATGTATAAGCATGTTTGCAGTAGCAAAAGATGAGAAACAGCTTAGATAGTCATCAGTATGGGCCCAGTTAAGTAAATTAAGGTATATCCTTGCAATTGGATTCTAAGAGGGATTTTTTCTAATTAGGTAGGTATTTGTTCTACATGGAAAGATGTCCAAAATATATTTAGTTTAAAGAGCAAGTTGGGAGTTCCCTGGTGGTCCAGTGGTTAGGACTTGGCGCCTTCACTGTTGTGGACCGGGGTTCAATACCTGGTCGGGGAACTAACATCCTGCAAGCCACAAAAAAAAAAAAACTTGTTGCAAGTCAATGTGTATATTATGATCTCCACTGTGTAAACACATTATAAGTAAATAACAATATATTCTAGTTATGATGTATCTCTGTTGTTTCTGCCCATTCAAAATTCTGCCCCTTTTTTCCTGCTAGTGATAGCATCCTGACTTCACCCCTGAGGCCCTGGCTCCATCCCTGGCCCAGGCCTGGCCTAGCTGAGCTCTGTAGCCCCCGTGGTGATTGCCTGAAGATGAACCCATGAACCCAATGAACCCTAATGAAACCCAATTCTAAGATTTAAGCCAGGGATTTCCCTGGTGGTGCAGTGGTTAAAAATCCGCCTGCCAATGCAGGGGACACAGGTTCGAGCCCTGGTCTGGGAAGATCTCACATGCTGCAGAGCAACTAAGCCCGTGCGCCACAACCACTGAGCCTGAGTGCCACAACTACTGAAGCCTGTGGGCCTAGAGCCCGTGTTCCACAACCAGAGAAGCCACCACAATGAGAAGCCCGCGCACTGCAAGGAAGAGTAGCCCCTGCTCGCCGCAACTAGAGAAAGTCCGCGTGCAGCAACGAAGACCCAACACAGCCAAAAATAAATAAATAAAATAAATAAATAAATTTATTAAAAAAAAAAAAAAGACTTGAGCCAGAACTACTGGAAAGAGAATCTGTCTTTTCACTTGAAGCTGGGAGGGTGTAAGTGCACGGTTGGGATGGGAGAGGCGGGGGGGCAATCACGTGGATGTAGGGTGACCACGCAGAGGAACACAGAGCTGAGAAATGAAGAGACCCGAAGTCCTTATGATGACGCTTGTGCCCTGGATCTTGACACGCCTAAACATGGTTTCTATACCCTGGGCTTCTAAATTATGAGTCAATAGATGCTTCCCAACTTTTTTTTCCTCAAGCCAGTTCGGGGTGATTTTCTTTTACCAGCAACCGAGAGATTCCTGATGAATTCACAAATACATATACCTATGGATTTTTATAAGAAAGATCTGGAAAACTGTGTTCTTAGCTGTTAAGAGGGGTTGTCTCTGGAAGTTGGGATTTTAGGAGAGTTAAACCTTTTTTTTGGCCATGCCACGTGGCATGTGGGATCCTAGTTCCCGGACCAGGTATCCAACTCAGACCCTGATAGTGACAGCACCGAGTCCTAACCACTGGACTGCCAGGGAGTTCCCTAAACTTTCTAAATTACGGCTTTGCTGTCCGACATGGAAACCTGTAGCCAATGTGGCAGTTGAGGAGCCCTTGAAATGTGCCCAAATGGAGATGTGCTGTGTGTGCAGAAGACATATATAAAAAGAATGTAAAAGTTCTCATTCATAATTTAAAAAATCAATTACACATTGAAATGATACTATTTTGGATAGATTGGGTTAAATAAAACATATTACTAAAATTAATTGCACCTGTTTCTTTTTACTCCTCTCAATGTGGCTACAAATTTTTCTTTCAATGACTTTTATGGCTTGCATCTGGCATCACACTTCTGTTAGGGCTGGTAAAGAGAGCACATGAAAGCCAACCTGTAAATCTTCGTTGAATGAATATCACGTTTAAAGTGTTTGCAACATGCAGTGTTAACTTTGTGATCAGATCAAGAAAATAAAGTTGAGAAATGTTTAACGCAGTTGCTGATATTTGCGTGGTGACCCCAATCGCACCTCAGCCCCTGGGATTTTGCGTCACCTGCTGGACTGGGAATTAGTTGGTGGAGTGATCAAGAGCATGGGCTTTAGAATTCCACAGACCAGGATCTGACCCCAGCTCGCCCTTTGTGGCCTTGGAGGAGTTCATTTAATCTTCTGAGCCCTGGTGTTTTCAGCCACAAAATGGGGCGAAACACACTTTCCTCCATAGGTGTAGCTTGACTAAGGTGCTTGAAAGGAGAACTTCTGCCCCTTTGTTCCCTGGGCTTGAGCTACCACCAAGCCCTAAGGTGCAGTTTCCCTCCTAACTTTGTGGAGCTGAGATTGCTGGCTGTCCACCAAATCCATTTTCTCCTTCCACCGAAATGAGGTGGTAGCTGAACACACCACTAGATTCCTTTTCCACCCCCTGCCTCCCTGGCACGTGATCCCTGTACCTCGGGCAATGTAGATTGGACAGCCAAACTGAGCTGAGCCACTCAGAGTCTTTCCTAGGAGTTTAGATATGGTGGCCAAGAACATGTGCCTCCCAGGTCTCCTGCTGTGGGAGCACAGCTGGCTTACAGCCCCAATCAGATTTTAAACTCAGAACCAGGCAAGCACCTCAGTTCCAGTTCTCTGAGAGTGAACATCGGGGGATGGGAGGGTGGGGGGTTGGACCTGGGGAAGCGATGCCTGACATTTGCCCACTGGTCACCACCATGCACGCTTTACACACACCCTGGGCAGTCAGTGCTGCCCCCTCATCGGTCACTCTTCCCCAGAGCATATTCTGGACCTTCTCCATCATCCCCAGCTGGAGATGCAACTTCCTGCAGCCCCAGAGTTGCCATCTGGGTGCAAGTCTGTCACATTCCACTCCCCCTCCAGGCCTGTGTAATTTCCTCTTTCTGTCTCTCCTTCTCTCTGTTTCTTTTGCACACAGTCTCCGCCTCTCTCAGGAAATAGAAAACCAAAAGCACCCATCCACCAGATTTTAGAAACTGGAACACAGATGACCTAGTGGACCTGACTTAGCAGAGCAGAGAAAGCTGAAAGCTAAGCTGTCAGAGGCAGAAGCCAAGAAGCAGCCACCTGAGCTCCCCAGACCCCCAGAAAGCCTGCAGAATCCAAGGCTTCCTAGAAACAGGAAGATTGGTACAAAGTATTAAAAGGAGCCAGTGGGCCCCCAGACCTCCCCTCCCGCTTTGTATCCAGCTAAGAGACCCCTCCTCCTCCACCCTGGCAGAAGCCTGAGACCAACTAGGCTCTGATTTTGGGAACACTGGGCAGAGCCAAAGGCAGGGAGAGTTCATCTTGAAAGCAGGGGAATTTGATGAAATCTGCTTTCTGTAATATGAGAATCCTCTTTTCCCTAGAATCCTCTTTTCCCTAGTTAGGCTCCTAGAATGCTCATGATCAAGTTACTTCTCCAGGCTGGAGCTTAAATGAGTCCTTTCTAGAAAAACTGAGTGGCCTAAGAGAAAGTACTAACAGGTGTTTGAGGACACCCCTCCCCCTGATGAAGTTCTCCAATTGTTCAATTCCCTCTCTTGTATGCAGAGTGACTCACTCCAGCATATGACTGAACAACCCAGGGTCACCTGGCATGCTAGGAAATCCTCCAACAGGAGAAACAAAACAAACACATTAAAAAACAAACAAACAAACAACAAAAGGAACTGGAGCAAACAAAGATGACAGAGGGAGCAGGAACAAAGTTAACTGTCCTCAGAGAGATGAGAGCAAGTATTGTAATCATGAAACAAGAACAGCAAGTATGAGAAAAGCAACAGCTTGAGAATAAGAAAGCGCTGGGAAATTGAAGACAGGATAGCAGAAATAAAAACATTCAACAAAAAGCTTAGAAGAAAATGAAGAGAACATCCTCTAGATCTGGGCTCTAGAAAGTGTACTGAGAGTTTAAGTGATGAAAAATGGAAGAGAAGTTAAAATGACTTAAGAGGATTAGAACAGAAGGTCCAATATCTTTTTTTATATATAAATTTATTTATTTAATTTATTTATTTGGCTGCGTTGGGTCTTTGTTGTTGCATACAGGCTTTCTCTAGTTGCGGCCGGGGGGGCCACTCTTCATTACGGTGCATGGGCTTCTCATTGCGGTGGCTTCTCTTGTTGTGGAGCACGGGCTCTAGGCGTGCGGGCTTCAGTAGTTGTGGCACATGGGCTCAGTAGTTGTGGCTCGTGGGCTCTAGAGCACAGGCTCAGTAGCTGTGGCACACGGGCTTAGTTGCTCCGCGGCATGTGGGATCTTCCCCAACCAGGGCTCGAACCTATGTCCCCTGCATTGGCAGGCGGATTCTTAACCACTACACCACCAGAGAAGTCCAGAAGGTCCAATGTGTGAATAATCAAAATTCTAGAAAAGGAGAAAAGAAAACAGAAGGGGGACACTATCAAATAAATAACTCAAATTCATTTCTCAGAACAGAAAAACATGAGTTTCCAGATTGAAATAGCTGCTTGAGTGTCCATTATGGAATTGCAGGATACAGGTTAAAAAAAAAAAAAAAGGTTCCAAAGAGAAAATACCAGTCACATGCAAAGGATCAGGTATCAAAATGGCCCTGGACATCCCCAGTAGCAATACTGGAAGCCAAAAGGCAATGAAGCAGTGTCTTTCAAATTCTGAGAAACAATTGCCAATCTGTAATCCATACTCAGTCACATGAGAATGAAGGCTTTTTGTACACGAGGGTTCCCCAAAATTTACTTGCCATATACTTTTTCTGCTGCAAGACTTCAAACTACATTTCCCAGACTCCCTTGTCTTGGCCTCAGGCTAGATTCTATTATACTAGTGAGATGCACTAATGAGAGATGGAAGAGAAGACATTTCCTGTTTCTGGTGGTGCCTTCATGGGTGGCTGGTGGGTCTGGGCTCATGAGATTGCTTTGGACTCACAGTCCCAACAGTGGGTACAACAAGCTTGATGACATAGCTCCCTGAAGTATTGTTTTTCCCCTTTGCTCCTCCAGCCCCAAGGGCACTAATTTCTGGGTGGTCTCATCTTCCCTCTTTGTAATACTGAAACCCTTTTAACATGTTTGTACCATTTTCCTGTATTAAATGTTATGTTTAATTACTTGAGAATTCTGCTGTTTTCCTGAATGGATTTTCCGGGCCTCGGGCTGACTGAGATTCCACTCTTGTAGTTGTACCATCTGGAACACATCTCCTCCAAGGCCACACGGCAGCGAAGGAGTGAGATGGGGGAAGCACACCAGCTCATAAGAGCTTCGTCTTAGAAGTAGCATATGTCACTTCCTTTCATAGTCCCTTGGCCAAATTATTCATTTAACCCCAATTTAACTGCATGGAAGGCTTGGAAATATAGGGGAGCTCTTGGAATATTTGTTGAGCACGAAGTTTCTCTACTACAATGAGAAAGAGAAAGACGTGGTATGAGGAAACAGAATGATGCGAGAGAGAGAGAGAGAGAGGCAAAGGAAAGTCCCAGATTGATGGCAGTGGAGAATCTCAGGCTTATGGCAGCAGCCCTGAGAGCAACCTGTGCAATTTGGATCCCAAGGAAGGAGGCTCCAGAAGGGATGTCTCTGGAAACAAAATGAAACCAATAGATTTTCTGACCAGTCTCACCAGGTGGAAAGTTGGGTTGAGAGGCATGTATAGAGCTGAAGGAAGATGTGAGGAGACCTAACTGTTGATTCTAAGAATGAATCAAAGAAATTTAGGAGAGAAAGAGAAAAGGAGTGATTAATTCCAGGAAGAACCAAGAGTTGTATAAGAAGGAAACTAAGAAAAATACTAGGCTGAGCAGTGAACAACATTTGTATAGATATAATTATGGAAACAGTAAACATGGATTTACCAAAACTGATAAAATTGTGTTGAGAGGTGTGGTACTGCACTGCAATTCTGATACTGACCACCAGAGTTGGCACAGACTCCACAAGTTAAGGACATGATCCCCAACAAGACTGCCCTGACCTCAGATATCCACTGCAAGTTTGGAGTTTCCCAGGCCACCTACACCTTCTGACCAACTGGCTGCAAATTCAGGGGTTCCTATGACCCACTCAGGTTCGATAATGCACTAGGTCAACTCACAGAATTCAGGAAAGCACTATACTTATGATTACAGTTTTATTATAAAGGATACAAATCAGGACCAGCCATGGGCCATGAAGGGACCCAAGGTCTGGGAGAGTCTTGAATATGGAGCGCTCTGTATCCTCTCTCTGTGGAATCAGAACGCATCCCCCTCCTCTGATTATCACCAACCAGGAAGCTCAGCTGAGCTTGGTGTCCAGAGTTTTTATTGGGGTTTCATTACTTAGGCATGATTGACTGAATCATTGGCCATGAGACTGACTTCAGTCTCCAGCTCCCCACCTTCTCCCCAGAGGTTGGGTTGATATCACTGGCTCAAAGCCCCAGTTACAGAATCACATAGCTGGTCTTCGGGGTATGACTAACACCCACCCTGAAACTATCCAGGGGTCCAGCAGGAATAACAAAGGCATTCCTATCACCGAGGAAATGCCTAGGGTTTGAAGCTGTATCCCGGAAAATGGGATAAAGACCAGACAAATGATTGGACAACAGGAGGATGAGAGGGAAAGTATGCATGTGTCTGTGTGGTTTAAGGAGTTAAATCTGCACCTTCCAAAGTGGGATGTCAATAGATACCATCTAAACTGGAAAACTCAAGTAATAGCATTAGAAGCATGTTATTTAGAACTATGGCAAGAGATATTAGAAGAAATGGGAGTGGTCTCAGAAGTGAGGAGGTACTTTTCTTGTTGCTACAGATTTTGTAGAACTATTTGACTTACACAGCTCGGTATGTGTGTTACCTTGATTAAAAAAAAAAAAAAATCAAAGGGAGGGAATTCCCTGGCAGTCCAGTGGTTAGGACTCCATGCTTCCACTGCAGGGGGCACAGGTTCGATCCCTGATCGGGGATACTGCATGCCCTAAGGCGCGGCAAAAAAAAAAAAAAAAAAAAAAAAATTAAAGGGAAAACAAAGAAGAAAGGGTGGCTGTGGTTGAGCCAGTGCTCAGGTATGGACCAGAGAAATGATGCTCTTAGGGAGAGAACTGCTGACCTGGGAAGACACCTTACTGCAGGTTTGCAGGATGTAAAGGTGAGCAAGGAGCCTGTGGTAGGAAGCAGAGCCTGAAAAGGCAGCAGATCAGGAGGAAGGGGGAGCCAAGGGTGTTCTCCCAGCAGCCACCAGAGAGATGTCCCAAGCTGCCTAGAGGTGGAATGAGATGAGAGATTCAGTGACATGGAGGTCCCTGGTGACATTAGGGGTCTATCTGGGTGGAGTGGTGGGGCAGAGGCGAGGCTGCAGAGGGGGAAGGAGGGACAGGCTAATGGGGATATGGATGGAACTATTATGGGTCATCTTTCCGGGAAGTTTGGGCACCCAGGGCAGGAGAGAGAGGGGGTTGTATGTTTTTAAGATGGGAGAGCCATGAGAGTGAGTAAATGCTGTTGGAAAGCAGCCAGCCGAGGGGGAGGTTAAAGATTCACGGGGTGAGTGGATCCTCTGGGTATGAGGTCTCCCAAGAGGCAGGAGAAGGCAGAGACAGCTCTGCCCTCGGCCCTCCCCGGGGAGCGGAAGGTGCACACCTGCCCTGTGCAGGAGGGAGATGCTCACTTGTCCTCAGACACACGGCTAGTGGGGTGCAGTCCCCACCCCACAGATGGAAGGCAATAATTGGCCTCATTACGTGGCTGGAAGAAGTCCCTGGGAACCCAGATTTTTCTGTCTCCAAAGCTAGGCTCTTACTGCACTTGCTCCGCAGAGGAGGAAGATGTGGCCCTGCCCTCTGGAGCTCCTAGTCTGAGGTGAAGCTGCCAGACAGAGTACAGGCAGTTCAGGCAAGGGCCAGAGGGGAAGCCCCAAACTCCATTGCCTGAAGGGCCAGGAAGAATCCAGAAATGGAACAAGGGGGCCACATGTGTGGCAGCTATGTGAGCATGGAGACAGTAAGGAGGGGAGGGGGCTGTGACCACATGAGGGCTCGTGTCCCCCTCCAGTGGGGCATTCCCATAGTCCAGCCCAGGAGCAGCTCCCTATGGCCAGCTCTTTGGGTTTTGAGAGAACTGGAGTATCCCGATTTCAGGGGGAACTCGTCTCCAGATCAGAGAGACAGTGCAGTAAAGGGATGGGATATTGAGATGGAGGGACCCCTGACCAGCCGGGAAGTGGCTAGGCACGTCCAGGGAGGCCGCTGCCAGGTGCTGCTGGGGAGGGGCTGGGGAGGGCAGAGGGTGGGGGTGGGGCAAGGGGCCTTGTGCACAGAGGAAGCGAGCAGCGGGCGCAGAGAGGGACGAGCTGACCAGGGTGGCCCGAGGGTGGCCCCTACGACGCCATCTGGTCCTTTGGGACCCACACCCACCATCCTCGCTGCAACACTCCCCGCCCCCTCAGGCCTGTCCTCGCCACTCCAGGGTCCAGGACCGGGGGTCCAAGGTGAGGAGGGGGAGGCCTCTTCAGGCGGCCCGGGATGGGGCTTCACTAACTGAGTGTCATCTAATTGAGTGCTAATTAAGCCCAATTTGTACCCTGGCCTGGGGCGCCCTGAGGCCGTGCCTGCCCTTCACGGGGCGGCAGGGCCCCAGCTGGGAGCCTCCCGTTACAGTCCTGCGGCGACAGTCGCCAACCCCGGCGCGGACGCGCGCACCCAGGGATGCGGCGGGGCGAGTGGCCGGGTGGGGAAGGGTTAAGCCCACCGAGCTCGCGGCTGCCTAGAGCGGCGGCGGCGGCGGCAGCGGCGGCCGCGGCAGCGGGGGCCGGGGCGCGGGGCCGCGCGGGCGGCGGGCGGGGGACAGGATGCGGATGCCGGGGGGACTTCCTGTGCCGGCCCCCGCCGCCCCCGCCCCCGGCCCGGCCGCTACCCGCACGGACGCACGGCCGGCGGGTTGCACGCTCGGGCGGGCGGGCGAGGGAACGGGGACCCCGGCCCGGCCGCGGCGCCCGCCGCCCGCGGGGCCCGGCACCTGTGGCCGCCGGCGGACCCCGGCCGGGCCCGCGCTGCCCCGGGCTGAAAAGACGCCGGTGGCACCCAGCCCCGCCGACCTCGGGCCGGGCCGTCCACCGGGGCCGCCCTCGGGGCCGCCCCGCAGCCCTGGGCGCCCGCGATGGTCCCGCACGGCCGGCCCTGAGCCCCGCGCTGGTTCGGGGCTCGGCCTCCTCCAGCCCCCACCCCAGGGAGCCGACACCAACTTCTGCTCTTGAACTCCGCTCTGCCCCCTTCTTTTGGCCCAAAGCGACCTCGGCAACCAGACCGCGGCAGACCCTCCTGAGTGCCCAGAAAGGCCCCGGGGTGGCCTGGCGCCTCCCCGGCACTTTCTGGATGGAGGCGCCTCGGGAAGGTGCTGGCTGAACGCTTTGGCCTTCACCTTCCAGCCCCTGCTGACCACACCTCCCCTAGTGCAGAGGCTGCGTGAGGAGCAGGAAATGCTGTACCAGGTGAGGCCCAGTGGGTAGGACACTGGGTGAACCTAGGGACGCTTCTCTTAAGAGGCTTTGGACTGGATTCTGCAGGGCTAGGGAGACCTGGAGTCACCCTGTTAGGAGGGGAGGGAGGACTGGACATGGGCACACCTCTGCGGGGGCCAAGGTGGACGCAGGAGAGAGGCGGGGGGCCCTCCAGACCTCAGGACTGCCTGGGCACCGGGCCAGGCAGGCAGCCCGCCAGTTCCGTGGGTCGTGGTGCCCTGGAAACGTGCCTTCCTGGGAGCTGAGGTGGCACCTGGACCGACCCACATGGCCTGGAACCGCTGGTCTGCTGGCGGCCTGGGAAGGTGGGGTGCACCCCCAGAGCAGCCTGGGAGGCAGGAGGCCAGGGAATTGAACAGACTTGTCAGTGCTTGGAAGGGGGCTAGGGGAGTGTGAGATGGACAAGTCTCTCTTTTTTCTGCAGACTTCCCCAAATGTCCCTTCTGGGAGTGCAGCTAGCCACCTTAGTATCGTCCCTCAGTGACGCGCAGCTGCACGGGCTGCCCCGGGTGTGGGGCTGAATGCGGGCCCTGCACAAAGTCTGGAGAGGCGGGATTCCTTGTGCAGGCGAACGGGCTGGGGATCCAAGCCTCTAGGCCACCCCTGCTCATCCCTTTCCTGGCTGTGGACCACACGGTCCTCCTTTCCAGCAGGGGTGAGCTGCCAGCTCTGGGGGGCGTCGAGGGAGTTGGTGCCCCTGGGCCCGGGGCTCACAGCACTCCCACGCACCTGAACAGCTTCCTTCCTTCCTCAGCACAGCTGGCTCCCTGGGATCTCGGTCTGACTGCCAGGATGGAGGTAGGGCCAGCAACCAAGACCTTCGTGCTGGAGCTTCGGTGTCTTGAAGATGGGGGCTCAGGGCCTGACACCCTCTCAGGTGAGGGGCTGGGGGGGTGGCCTCCGACCTCCTAAACCAGGAGATGGTCCTCAGGTCCCCAGCGAGGATCCTTTGACGGAGCCCAGGCCTGCCACAGCTGGGAGGGAGCCCTGAATGGTGGCGGGCAGCCTGCTGTCTGGAGGGGCGCCCACCTGGCAGTTTTGGGGTGTGGAGGGCAGGCTGCACCCACTCACATCGGCAGGTTCACCTCGAGAGAGCAGTGGCTGTCTCAGGCTGCAGTCTTGCTGGTGAGGGCTGCTTGGCAGCGCAGATGTTCTCAGCCCCTGCGCCGGACCTGGATAAGTGCTGGCTGGGACCCTCTGCTGTTTCCCCAGGGCTCACACAGCCTCCATTTTTCTCCCACTTGTCCCTGGCTCCAGACTCAAGGTCCCAGATTGAGTTCAGCGGCAGAGGGGCCCTCTTGTCATTGGCCGCGTGGCTTTTCTTTGGCCTCTGACCTCGTCCACTTTTCCTTGACCTCTGCTTCCATCCAGCTTTCTCCCCTCTTGCCCAGAGGCAACTGTGGCCCTGCAGAACCTTCCAAGACCCCGTCTCTCTCTGGGACCTGCTCTGGGCGAATCTTCCATGGTGGCCACACTCGTGGGACTCGACTCCCCACTCTGGGCTTCGAGGGTGCTGAGTGAGGGGCTGGGGCAGGGTTGAACAGAGCATGAAAAGGACCAAGGGAACTGGAGGGGTTGAATGGGGATGAGTGGACTTAACTAGGACTCTTTTGGCTTTTTTTTTTTTTTTTTGCCCATGCTGCGCAGCTTGCAAGATCTTAGTTCCCTGACCAGGGATTGAACCCGCACCCTCAGCTGTGAAAGCTCCGAGTCCTAACCACTGGGCCGCCAGGGAATTCCCAGGACTCTTTTGGCTTAAATATTTAACTGACAAAAATCTCACGAGAGCAGACACATCAGGTGACACTTAAGTATACGTTTACTACAACATTGTTGTTAACAATGTTTAAAATGCCATCAGAAGTCAGGAGTGGCCGTATGGCCAAGCACTGTCCTAGAAATGAGAGGACCCACACAGAGGCGTGATGTGTCCCTGCTGCCCCCAGAGGTGGTGGGAGAAGGGAGTGTCCATGTGACCTTCGATTTGCCGAGAAAACAGGTTTTCATGGCTGTCTTCCCTCCCTTCCCGCATACTCCCACCTGATGTGAGTGTATAGGAAAAATGCATTCACTGATCCATTAGTCTAAGCAAAGGTTATTGGGAATAGTTTCCTAAAAGGGAATTATTTACATGTAGATATCCCTTGGCTTTATTAATTCAATATACTCCTGGAAAAGTAGCCAGAAAACAAAATTTACAAAATCAAACCTCTACTTTCCATTACAAAATTGAAAAGATGATATTGTAGGAAGAACAGATGTTGAAATCAGACTTGGGAATGGAGAAAGACTCTTCGGATTTTCTGATAACACAGCAGGAATGCTCAAAGTGAGAAACTGCGTGTGGGTTTTGTGAAACAGCAACGGAATGAGTCCTGTTTAGCTGAGCTTACACTACGTCCTGTACCGTGCTGGGGCTGTACATTTATCCCCTCTAATTCTCACGATTTCCCTGAAAGGGATTTGTCTCCTTTAGCAGATGGGGAAATTCAGGTTCCCAGAGGTTAAGTAATTGGCCAGTTGCCATGTTGACTTGGGGCTGTGAGTTGGTCCTTTCCATCCCAGAATAACAATCTAAAACACTTCCAGCCTAAGGACTGTTTCAGATGGAGCTAGTTATATCCTCAGTATTTCCAAACTGTTTGTTAGTTTTCAAACCCATTCCAAACCCACAGGGAGAGGAATTTTTCAAGCACCTGCTAGGGGTAATGTCAGGGCTCTTCCTGCTTCACTCATTAAGCTGTTGGTGTGGGTGTCCCTAAGCTATGTTACAGACAAGGAGGGCCCTGAACCTGCAGGAGGTTAGACAGCTGCTAACTGGTAGAGTTTTTCTGAACTGAGGACTTCCGACCTGGAAACCTCGCGTTCTCTCTGACACTTTGGTGACGTTTAGAAACTGCTGCAGAAACACTTCCAGGCAGCCTTACAGAAATTCTTTATTATGTACAGAGAAGGTGAGTTCCATTTATTTGAGGTGTGACCTTAACTGAGGTCCGAGTTCAGCATGGGCTTGTGGCTTAGCCGTGGGAATGGCTGCTTCACTGTTTCCTACTGGATGGCGGTTAAGCCCGAAGGACTTCTCAGGGAGTGGTGTTGGGGAGCCGCAGGCACCCACGGTGGTGTCACTGCCAAGGTCTAAGGCATGGAGCCTGTGTGGAAGAAGGCCCAGAGGAGAGGTCAGGGGGCTGGGGTCCAGAGTGATGTGACCAGCTGTCCCTGGGGCACATTTCCAAGCCAACTCCGCACCTCTGGGCATTTCCGTTTCTACCATGCCGCCATTGTCACTTGGTCCAGTGTTTTGGGGTCCCTGCTGAGGCCTCGGGAGTGTATCGTAGAGTGACTGTACACGGGGCAGGGTAAGGGGGGAGATCCTGGGAGTCTGGATCGGAGAGCTGCCTGTAGATCTTTCTCTCCTGGCTTCCTGCCATTTCCACTACAGGTGGCAGCGGTGGGAGTGAGAGTCAGGAGGAGGAAGAGGCTCAGGAGAGGAACAGCAGCCCACCGCGGCCAGCAGTCTCAGCCCCGACGGGGGCCGGTGCAACCGCTGAGGGAGCCCCGCCAGAACAGCAGGAGTTGCAACCCCAACAGTTAGAACAGCAGCCAGAGCTGCAGCAGCAGCCACAGCAGGAGCAGCTGCAACAGCTGCAGCCACGAGACCAAGTGTCAGGACATCAGCCAAACTTGCAGCAGCAACAGCAGCAGCAAGACGGGCAAGAGCAGCCGCCTCGACCACAGCCGGAAAAACCCCAATCTGTGCAACAGGAGCCACTGAAACCACAGCTGCAGCTGATGCAACAGCAGAAACAGTTACAAGAGCAGCACAGGCAAGAGCACCAGCTGTCACAGCCACAGCAGGAACAGTTCCAGCAGCAGCAAGATGGGCAACAGCAGCTGCCTCGACAGCAGCCAGAACTACAGGAAAATCCCCAATCTGTGCAATATGAGCAGCAGAAACCACAGCCGCAGCGGCTGCAACAGCAGGAACAATCACAGGAGCGGCAAGTGCAAGAACAGCAGCTGTCACAGCAACAGCGGGAACAGTTACAATCTCAGCAGCTGCCACCACAACAGCAGCAGTTGCAAGAGCAGTTACAGCAGGAACAGTCACAGCTGCAGCAGCAGGAACAGTTACAGCAACAGCAGACACGGTTACAACCACAGCAGGAACAGTTACAGCAACAGCAGACACAGTTACAACCACAGCAGGAACAGTTACAGCTGCAGCAGCAGCAACAGTTACAGCTGCAGCAGCAACAGTTACAGCAGCAGCAGCAGCTGCAGCAGCAACAATTACAGCTGCAGCAGCAGGAACAGTTGCAGCAGCTGCAGCAGCAACAGTTGCAGCAGCAGCGGCTGTTGCAGCAGCAGCAAGAACAGTTACAGCAGCAGCTGTTGCAGCAGCAGCAAGAACAGTTGCAGCTATTGCAGCAGCAGCAAGAACAGTTACAGCAGCAGCTGTTGCAGCAGCAGCAGTTACAGCAGCAGCAGCTGCTGCAGCAGCAGCAAGAACAGTTGCAGCAGCAGCAGCTGCAGCCCCGGCCACTGGAGCCGGAGGAGGAGGAGGAGGAAGAGGTGGAGCTGGAGCTCCTGCCGGTGGACCTGGGGTCGGAGCAGGAGCTGGCGCGGCAGCAGGAGCTGGAGCGGCAGCAGGAACAGCGGCAGCTGCAGCTCAAACTGCAGGAGCAACTGCAGCAGCTGGAGAAGCAGCTGGAGCAGCAGGAGGTGCAGCTGGAGCTGAGCCCAGTGGAGCTGGGGGCCCCGCCGCCGGAGCTGCAGCTGGAGCTGACCCCCGTGCCGCCAGAGCTGCAGCTGGAGCTGGTGCCCGCCGCGGGGGGCGGCGCTGCCGCCGTCCCGGGGACGCCCGCCGCGGTCGTGGTGGCGCCCCCGGGCTACGTGGTGCTGCAGGAGCTCATGGTGCTGCCGGCCGTGTCGGCGCCCTCGGTGGTGGCCATCCCGGGCCCGGCGGGCAGCGCGGCCCTGACGCCGGCCCGGCAGCGGCGGCGGCGGCGCGCCCGGGACCGGCCGACCATCTGCGGGGAGTGCGGCAAGGGCTTCAGCCGCAGCACGGACCTGGTGCGGCACCAGGCCACGCACACGGGCGAGCGGCCGCACCGCTGCGGCGAGTGCGGCAAGAGCTTCTCGCAGCACTCGAATCTGGTGACGCACCAGCGCATCCACACGGGCGAGAAGCCCTACGCGTGCCCGTACTGCGCCAAGCGCTTCAGCGAGAGCTCGGCGCTCGTGCAGCACCAGCGCACGCACACGGGCGAGCGGCCCTACGCCTGCGGCGACTGCGGCAAGCGCTTCAGCGTCTCGTCCAACCTGCTGCGCCACCGCCGCACGCACTCGGGCGAGCGGCCTTATGTGTGCGAGGACTGCGGCGAGCGCTTCCGCCACAAGGTGCAGATCCGCCGCCACGAGCGCCAGCTGCACGGCGCCGGGCGCTCCCGGGGCCTGGGCCTGCTCCGCGGCGCGCGCGCGGCCGCCGGCGGGGCCCCGCGCGCCGAGCAGGCTGCGGACAAGGCGCCGTGACCCCGGGCGGGGGCCGAGGTCGGGGAGGGCGCCGCTTCCCCTTGCCCCCCACCCGGGAAGCGCCGCGCCCGCTAGGACGTCTTGACCCAGTTCCGGGGTCTCGGGACGTCCTGGAATATCGCCGGGAAAAGGCTGCCATCCTTCTCCCGGGTCAACTGAGTGGTCGGACGGGTTCACCCTCAGAAACACTCCGCAGGAGAAAGTCGACGAGGCTAAAACAGCACGGATGTTGCACATCAGTACAAACAGCACACGGTTCAAATTCGGCATCGGGTACCGATGGGTGAGAAGTCGGTCAGGGAAGCCTCCCTGGGAAAATTGGACTTACTGGAGATGAGAGCCGCAGGGGAAAAATTCCAATGACAAGACGAGACAGTGGGTGACGTTCGACAGAGCTCGAACACTGACCAGGGAGTCCGATATACGTGGTACAACGCACGTGAAAAGGATTTGGTCCTGGTGAAAATTATTTCATGGGAAAAAAAGGAAATGTATCTGCACTACGTAGAAAACTGATCAAGGCATTAAATTGTCCTCAATGGCATTTGCCTTGAAAATACTTCCTAGAATGAAAATTCATCAGGGTGCATAAAATCCTGATTAAAATGTTTGTGTTCATAAACACAGGGTCCGAGTGTCCGCTGGGTCAATGTGCAAACGCCAGGAAGTCCACTCTGGCCGAAGGTGAAACCTTCCCTCCAGGGCCACCCAGGCAAGCCTCAGGCTGGCTCTAGGCCTCTTTGCTGCCGTGTTCCCATGCCCGCAGCCGCTCCCTAATGCCTCTTGAATAGAAGCCTGGGGCTGAAGCAGAGGGCATTCTGGGAGTGCTGTCCAAGGTCCTAAGGGGTGGTCCCTCCATCCTTCCCAAAGAGCTCCGGGTAGCCCCACGCTAGCCTCCCTTCTCAGATGCCCGTCCAGGGACTGAGGCTCTGGGGTCGGGGCCTTGAGACGCAGGGGTAGGTTCTCCCGGGCCAGGCTGTGCAGAGGGCTGGCCCGAGTAGACCCTGCCTCATCGCCGGGAGTCAGAGGGAGAATGTCAGGGACAAGGATTGGAGGCAACAGAAATGCTCTTTATGACAATTTTGTAAACATCTGGGGCTCAGTCAAAGCAGCAGCAATCATGATGCCTTGTGGGAAGGCAGGATGATGCCAGGGGCGGGGTACACCTGCCACCTCAGGCCCCCAAGCCCTTCCTGCTCTCGACTCCCCCGTGCAGCTCCTTAGATGCTGCCCTGCTGTCCTTCCTGCTTCTCCTTTACTAACAGAGCCTGCTACGTTTTACAGATGTGTTGGTAAGTGAGAAACAAACAATGAAAAATAAATAAAAATGAGGAAGTACCTTGTCCTGCCTGTGTTTTCACCTCTGGGTTGTATGGCGCTTCGGTTCTCTGGCACATTTTCCTGGTCGCTCTAGAAGCAAGGGACTCAGTATTCAGGCCCGTGCCCAGTGCTCCTCACCCTAGAGCCTTCCTTCTAGCCTGAGACCCTTGGTGGGGGATGGGCTCATTCAGTAAAACCCTCCTGGGAGCAATGAGGACCAGAGAGCGGACGCTGGAGGAAGCCGGTTTTGGCGTCTCCATGGCCTTAATAAATCACTCACACGTAGACCCTGTTTCAAGGTCTGCTCCTGGGGAGCCCACCTTAAGACTGACGGTGTTGACAGCGGTCTTAGCAAGTGGAGTCTAAAGTGGGGACCCTGGGCTTGGACCACTCGCCCATTGTAGCAACAGGGGCCCCCTTGTGGGTGGTGACCCCTGGCCACTATACTGATGGACAGGACAGGATACCAGGTGAGAGGGGATGCCCCAGCTCATGCGGTATCTCGAGCACTTCAGAGATGTGAGAAATGGTTATTATAGGTACTGTGGAATTGGTTGGTTTTGCTGAGCACCATTAAAGCCACGATGAGGGTAAAAGAGAGGCTCGGGACCACAGTTATCAACTGAAGGCACAGAGAGACCATCAGAAGGCCTCCATGCAGTATTTAAAGGGACTCAGTTCTTTCTGCCAAGCGTCGACTACCAAGGACTAAGCACAAGGCGTAATGCAAGAGTAGTGAAGCTTCTGGCTTGGATCGGGGTATCTGGGCAACGACCTTGAGAACACCAAGCCCCAACATTCCCCTCAACTCTGGGCAGCAGATGTGACCCGATTTCCCTTGCTAGAAACACCAGCTGTGCCTCTTACCTTGTCCAGAGACCATGCAGAGGTCTGGTTGAGGCAGATGTCTTTCAAGACAATACTTGCCCTCCTATAATGAGGTTCTAGGCCCGGCGCGGCCTGGCTGGGGCAGCGCTGGCTCCGCCAAGGAAGGGAAGGGATTATTCACCAAAGGACCTGCAAGTCCTGGCTAATACCTACCGGCGGGAACAAGGGAAGCACACCTAGGAGTGGATCTGGAGGTTGAGGGGCTGGGAGTGGGTGGCATATTAGCCTGGAGATTGAGACACACCTCTGTGTCCCCCTGGGTAGTGCCCTGGCAAAGGCACCTGGAGCTGGTCCTACTGCTCTGCTGAAATGACCACTGGAAGCTTGGACATGACGATGGTCCACAATAAGTGAGCTGGGGTTGCCAGGACTGCCTGGGCAGAGTGTTGAGTTAAAGTATCGGAAGTCTGGAGAAAATAGATGTTTTATTCTAAAGAACCCATTGTTGACTATGCTCTGGGAGAGTGCAGAGGACCTTCCCTCCCCGAGGAGATAAGCAATGTGCAGGTGAGAAGGCACTGGCTTCATTCAGGAGCTGAGCAGAGGCTGCTGTCTGTAGACCTGGGCTGGCATTAGAAGTGCCTTCACGGAACTGGACTCTCTCTCTTGTCAACAGGGTGGCAGCATCCTTGGAGTGGCAGCGGCCAGCTGTAATGCTTAACTACCAGGACAAGGCGGACATAGTTACTGGAATGGGCAGTAAGCTTGGGATGGTGACCAGAAGGCCCAGGCCTGAAGGGATCAATGGTGTTCCCAGGGACAAGATGGGTGAACAGCCAACTAGGCTATTGCTTGATTTATATTAAAAAAAAAAAAAAGTGGTGACCTTGAAGGCCAATGTCAGCTTCCCCAATGGAAAGTCACAATCTCTTTCCCAGTTCCTAGATCTGAGCCAGTTCTGAGCCAGAGCCCACTGATCACCGGAGAAGCCGGTCCCCTGGGGAAGGACTTTACGATGCAACAGTTCCCAGTATTCGTATAGAGTAGTGTTTCCTTGGTCCTTCCCCCAAATAGACCTGGGTCCATTTCCCTGAGCAACCATTCACTGAGAGGACAAGGGTATCCAGATCTTTCAAGCAAGGGCTCTGGCCCCTTGGGGGTAAAGTTCTGAGTAACCCCATCAGACAAGCCACCTAGGCCAGCAGAGATGCTAAAGGCAAGGATGGGGAAGATGAGAAGCATCAGCTGGGGCCTCAGGGGCTGTACGTGACCCCACCAGCCCTTCTCCAGTCAGCGTTCTCCACCCAGAGTGGAATTCGCATGGGACGCGAGTGGATCTGTGTGGGTTAAGGAGGGCCCGGGACAGATGTTGATTCTCTGCCCACCTCTCCTTGGATGGGTCCTTACAGACGTACGGTCCCCCCATCCCGCCCCACCTAGCTTCCCACAGCAGCACCTGTGGGGGAAGGAGACGGAGCTCCTAACTCTGAGGAGTGTGGGAGTGTGAAAGCCCAGCTCCCTCCTCAGGTCAGGACAAGGCTGCGGCACCACTTCTCCCCCTGAGGAGCCCTGGGATGCCATGGAAGCTTCCTTCCCTCTGTGTGGCTGTGCCTGAGCCCTCCCTCCCCCTCACTCCCCTTCCCTGTGCTGCGTCCCCCTCTCTCACCAGCTTCCCCTGGCGGCATTTCCTTGAGTAACCACTGGTGCGCAAATGGTCTTCCATGGTCTGGTCCTGGGAAACCTCAGACAGGTGCCAAGACAGGAGGGGAGGCGAAGCTGGTGGGCGGGCGAAGGTCGTTCCGGCGGCAGGGTGGACAGGCCTCAGGGGTTGACAGGCATTGCTGAAGAGCTCAGAACCCAGGGGGAGAGGGAGACACAGTGGGATGGGCCGCAGGGATAGAGCCACGAGCTCTGCCACGGGGACCCAAGTGGCTTCACGGGAGAAGTCTTCCTGGGTCAGAAGGTGTCTTTTTGGTTTTTGTTGTTGTTGTTTTCTGGCCACGCAGCATGTGGGATCTTAGTTCCCCGACCAATTCCACGCCCCCTGCAGTGGAAGCTTGGAGTCTTAACTGCTGGACCACCAGGGAAGTCCCAGAAGGTGTTTGCAAGGTGAGGGTTGGAGGGACAGCGGGGCTGGCTGTGGGGTGGGAAGCATCCAGATGGAAGTCATGCTGTGTGTGAAGGATCAGAGCCGGAGAAGCTCTGGATGTGGTTAGGAATTAGGAACTCCAAGGGTTTCCCGAGGGCCAGACGGAGGTGCTATGGGAGACAGTTGTTGGGCTGAGGGGGTGGGCTGGGCAGGGGCTACAGTTTGTGGAATCACATGATTTTCAAGCCAAGAAGCTTATATTTAACCCTATGGATCAGGTTTCCCATACCTTGGACACTGGCCTATTGTATCTAGTATATTCACCTGTACTGCCATTGTCTTAATATTTGTCTTAAATGACTGATTTTGTTCTTAAACAGGTGTATGTAAAACGGGAACTGGGTTTCACCAGTACAGATGGAAGGCCAGTGGGGCAGTTCTGTGTGTCAGCTGGGTTGAGCCAACCACGTTTCCCAGAATCCCCTTTTCTGTCTCTGGTTAAGGAGGCCACACTCGGGGGCCTGCTGGGGGCAAAGAGAACACACACTAGGTGTGCAAGAAAGCAGTTCTAAATACAGTTACAACCACGTGACCCGCTGCACAAACCAGGGCTGTAATAGTTCTCAGCGTTCCGCCCTTATTTTGATGTGAATCTGTTCATTTACATATTAACCATTGTCTCCCTTTCCTACTCCCACTTCTCTACCATCTCACATAAAATACAGTCATAGTAGTTAATTTTATAGCTCAGTATTTAAGTTACAGAGAATTAAAGGTAGAAGGGAAATGACGGCACCCAAAGATGGATAAAGGGACTTTGTGTCCTCTGGGGGAAGGAGTTGGTGTGCTTTGGTTGCACGGGAGTGGTTGCACCATTGTAGGTGGACTGGTGTGTCTGCTGGTTAGGTAAGGTTTGTGGTTGTGGTTTCACACACATCTGAGGCCATGTTAGTGATGGCGCTGTGATCCATTTTCATCACATCCTCTCCCTTACGCTGTAAGAATTCCCTGTTGAACCACGGATCTCTGATGGGCTTCACAGGAAAAAAACCAACCAGTCACACTTAAAAATAGAGAGCACACGTCTGATTTTAATTCCCAACAATATAACAATATAATTCCCAACAGTAGAAAAAAAAATATATATATACATATATATATGTATATATCTATATCTCACATCTAAGCAATCATCTTCAGGAAGTGGCATTTCCATTTATCACTGGGAGGAGATGTGTGATGCTGAGATGGGAAATTCACAAAAGTTCTGCCGTGCATCCCGGCTCCCTTGGAAGGCCACCTGCAGAGACCCCTGAGTCTCCACTGGCGGAGCCTCTTCCTGGAGTCCTGGGAGTTTGCACAGCTGTCCTCTCCCCATCTTCTCTCCCAGAACGCATGGGTTTCCAGCAGCATCCTTGAAGGTGACTGCAGGGTTGAGATTGAAGTCCTCCTTACTTGTATGGACAAAACTCCACCAGGAAGCCCAGCCACGAACAGTCTCGGGGGACACTCTCCTTCCGACTCCCATGCTGGGTTCTCTGCTCCACGGCTAAATGTGGGCAGGTTCCAGGGTCTGTCGGAGTCTGCTCCTTCCCTGTCCACAACCTTACACCAGGCGGCCTCGCCTAGCCCCCTGCCTTAATTACCATCCCTTTGCCCCAGACTCCCGATACGGCTCTGACTTCTCCCCAGAATTTCTCAGCATCTCTCCCACTCCTACTTGACTTCTCCATTCCAATAGCATCTTAGACTACCTAGGCCTGCCCTCTATGCCTGCTGTCCCCGGGATGACTCCTGAGTCCTGAAGCCAGCCAAGTGTGGACCCTGGAAGGCCCATGAGCCAGGCCCTGCCACTGGGGTTCCTGCCCAATACTGATCCCCGCCTTCCCCTCTCCTAACCCTCCCCTACCTTGCTCTTGCCAGTTTCCCTCCTGAGTCCTAACCCTAACCCTAACCCTAAGTCGCGGAGGAACTCTGCTTTTCTGGGTTTATATCACATCTTGGCCGTTCTGTGCTGGCAGCCAGCTAGACCTGACTAATTCATATGTGTTGGGAGACATCAAAGGAAAACATAGAGACAAGAACATTACGAGAAGGAGTCTTCCTTGGGGAATTTTGTAAAGGAGTCCAGACCTTACAAGGCTGGCTTATCAAGTGAAAAAAATACAGTGGGAAAAATTTTTTAACCCCCCAAATTACTGAGTATAATTAGTCTCAATTTTTCGTATAATGATCATATCTGCAAGGGTTTGCAAAAGGTAGGGAGAAGGTTGTTTCTATGAGGGGGTCAGGCTAGGACTCAAGGTTTTACCTATTTTAGACACTAGTGTGAGACAGAGGGACCAGGTAAGAAGTCCTTCCTGTCTCTTTGGGATGTGTTAGTCACAATAATGGCAGTAGGGCAGGGTGTCATTCTGCTTCTTAGCAATCAGGTAAATATCTCTCTGGGCTGACCCTTGGGCTGTATTTGTGCCATATAAGGGGCTGGCTGGCTGAGCCCAGAAGTCTCTAGTAGAACAGAGAGTCTCCAGGGAATAAGATAAAGTCAGACTTTGAGTCAGCCTGCCGTCTTTCAGAAACTAGCAACGGTCCTCCAGTGAGGACTTGGGGATTGGAATTCTAGTCACCAGTTACTATGTGACAACTTTCCTTGCCTTTAGAATGTGAGCAAGAGGGTCTATTGTTCTGGGTTATTGTGTGTCAAACAGGTAAAATAATATGTGCGAATGAACCTGGCATACAGTAGACAGTTGGAATATGTTTGTTACATTGAAAGCAAGAGACCAACACATACTCTTTCCTCTATTCCAAGATTGAAAAGTTTAGACACTGTAGAAATGAAGACTTTGTGAGGCCCCCAGATGGTAGAAAGGCAGAGTGATGCCCTTAGGATTCTCCCTTGCAGGTAGGGCCTGGTAGGGCTCCCAGGTAACTTTATCCATCCTGTGACATCAGCCACCACCCAGGCATCTCCCCAAAGCCCTGGACCTGAGGACTCATTGGTCTCCCAGACTTGGATGTTCCAAAGATCTAAAGCTCAATCAGGCCACACGGAGCTCTCAATCCCTGGCCAAGCCTGTACCTCCTGATTTCTCCCTTCAGTGGCTGGCAGCACCGTCCACATGGAGACATTGAGACACAAACCCAGGAGTCCTTCTAGATGGCCCCCGCTTCTCCTAACACACTCTGTTTCAGTTAACAATTGCTGTGCAATAATCCACCCCAAAACAGTGGCTTAAAACAACAGATACTGTATTATTTCTCACGGTTCTGCAGGCTTCCTGGGCTCAGCTGGGTGGTCTTTCTGCTCCATGTGATGTTAGCCAGGGCTGTATCATCTGAGGGCTCCGTGGGGCTGAGACATCCAAAAGGGTTCATCATGAGGCTCATAGTTAATACTGGCGTTCAGCTGGAAGCCCAGTGGGGCTGTGCCCTGGGGCACCTACATGTAACCTTTCCATGTGGCCTGGCCATCTCTCAGCAGGGTGGCTGGGTCTCAAGAGACCTGGGCTTGGAATCTGCAAGACTTCTTAGGATCCAGCCTTAGAAGCTGTGCGGTGTCACTGATGCCACATACTACTTATCGAAGTCAGTCACCGGTCCAGCCCAGAAAAAGGGGAGGGAAACAGAGTCTACTTCTTGATGGGAGGAGTTGCAAACAATTTTCAGGCATCTTTTATCTACCACATGCCCCATTCACGTGCACCAAGTTTTGCCTTGAAATTAAGCACAAAAGTTTCATCCCAACTCCCTTCTGTATTGTTATTTCTTCAATATTCAAGAATCACTCTGGGGACGTTGATCGATATTAGGCACTAAAGAAAATCTCAATAAATACGTAAGGTTGAAAATGTGCAGGCCACATTTTCCAAAATAATACAATATTTAAAGTAAAATTAAATTGTAAAAAAAAAAAAATCACTCTGGTAGTTCTGCTAAAAGCAATAACCCCAGGCCCCCATCCCACTGTCACTCCTTTAGGTCAGGCCAAGGTCCTTCCCATCTCTGCCCTAAATTTAAACATGTGTTGAATTTCTCAACCACTGATGATCCCTTCCTGTTCTCTTTGTCCTTGTGGACTTATACGTCCTTTTCCTCCTTTACTGTACTTTTAGTGATGTTTTGGGAGGGAAATGTAAATGGATGAGGTCAGCTCTCCATGTTTAATCAGAAATACCTGCCTTCAGTTTCCGGCCCCTTTTAATCCAACCTCCCCAGCATTTATCACGATGGTGATTCCAAAACACCAATCCGCCGATGTTCCCTCCTCTGGCTAAACTCCTTCTGTGGCCCTCTTTTCCCTGGACCAATGTTTGTGACTTCACTCATTTTTGCCATATGGACCTACCACTTGTACTATCATTTACTTGGCAACGTTCTTTAAATCCGGTCACTTTTCATCTGAGGTTAATTTATTCTAAGGCGATTATTGATATAGTTGGATTAATAGCTACCATACTTGTTACTGTTTTCTATTTTTTGCCTTTGTTCTTTGAATCTTTTTCTGCATTCTCTGGTGTCAGAGAATTAAATTTTTTTTTTGTTTTTTTTTTTTTAGTGATTGTCCTGAGTTTACAGTATACATTTACAACTACTTTCAGCTCAGCTGGGTGGTCCTTCTGCTTCATGGGATATTGGCTGGGGCTGTATCACCTGAGGACTCAGTGGGGCTGAGATACCCAAAAGGGTTCATCGCGAGACTTGTCGTTGATACTGGCGTTCAGCTGTGAGCTCAGCGGGGCTGTGCGCTATGCTATATCATGGGAGATAGATATATCTTATGACAGGGTATTCCCAATTCCTACTTCTTCTCCCTTATAACACCCCAGTCATTCATGTCACGTCTCCATGTGGTCCTCCTGGAGGTAAAATTCACACAAGTGCAAGGCCTTCCTAAGACTGGAACCTCTGGAACTTTTAAGTCTCAGACTTACCGCACCGAGGTCCTAACAGTTTGTCTGTTACAGTTGAAGTCTTGCTGCACCAGCACCGGCTCCAGTGCAGTTTCTGCTCCTGCAGGAGCTACTGCTCTAGTAAGCTGTGATTCTCTGTATCTGCTGTCTGTCTCTCCAATTTTGGGGGCAGTGGTTTGCCCCATGATTTCAATTCTCTGATGGATCTAGGATGAGTTGTTGATTTTCATTTGTTTTCTTGTTGTGATGATGGAGTAGTGACTTCCAAGCTCCTTAAATGTTGGACCAGAAACTGGAAGTCCTGCTAAATTCATTCTAAAAGCTAAATTTATTTACCGTAACTGGAAAACCAGTGTCACTTGACATAAATAGAAGGTAGTTGTAAAAAAAAAAAAAATACAATGGAAACAAAACGATGTTGTTAAATTATCTTTGTTTAAATGGGAGATGAGCAAATGTCTGAAAGGTGTTAGAGACCAGGGAGCCCCAAACAGAGACTTTCTCTCTGATGTTATCAGAAGGAGGAGAAGAGTAAAGGTAACAACTGCTTCCGAATGGAATTCAGTGTTACTGAAAGTCCCTTCCCAACACCTCCTAAAATGATCTCTGTCTCACATGACCTACAGGGGAACAATCTAAATTCCTTACCTCAGTAAAAGGCATTTCAGACTCTGGACGCTTTTTATCTACTAGGCTCTTTCCTACCACATTCTGCCAGGCACTAAAAACTCTGGCCATAAATTGATTTACCCTGCCAGTTTACTTCCAAGTTATTTATCTGTTTTAGGAATAAGTAAACAATGATGTAGTAAGTATATAAACATGAACCAAATTTAAATAATGCAAGTTAAACTGCCCACCAATAATTTGTGCCTCTTGCTCCCAGCAGCACGGCTTACAAGGCTGCTGAGTGACTGACTCCGGGGAGGGGAGGGGAGAAATGGAGTGGGGTTAGGTCGTCCATGGCCTTGGGGAGCTGCTCGACCAGTCTCGGACCACACTTCTTCTCTGACCTGAGGACAATCACATCCTTGGTGTGCATAGATTGTTGCTTAAATGATCTTTCCTGTTACTCGGTGCTGAACTCAATCTTGACTGATTTCCCAAATTCACCTGGAAAAGAAGTAACTTTACCTATTTATTTATTTATTTTTGGCTGCTCTGTGCAGTTTGTGGGGATCTTAGTTCCCTGACCAGGAATCCAACCCATGCCCCCTGCAGTGGAAGTGTGGAGTCCTAACCACTGGACCACCAGGGAATTCCCAAGAAGTAAATTTAAACACATCGAAATAAGGTGTAAGAAATCGAATGGTCTCCAAAAAATAAATCAGATACTTTTGCATTAATAAAATTTCCTTTCTTATAGATCTATAAACCTTTTAGTGGATGCATATAAAAATGTATCCACGAAATCAAGTTCACGGCGGGAGTGGGGTGTGTCATCTGCCTAGGTGCTGCTGTGCCCTCCACAGGGGATGCTGGTGGTGAGGAGGCCGTCAGCCATCCAGTGACTGCCATGAAGTTCATTCTGTGTGTCAGCCTTCCTGTGGCTCTGCAGCAGGGACACGGGATGTGAGAGGTACGAGGCATCTAGGTGCATTTGGAATTTGTGAGATCCAGGATGTCTCTTTCGGGGCATATGGGCTTTGATCTGTCCCCACCTTTGCACAGACTCATCCACAGGCGTGCACTGCCTTCAAAGGCTGGCCCCCCAGCTGGGCAAAGCTCCCTCCCACTAGACTCTTAGGACATGCTCCGCTGTCACCACCTGCAGGTAGTCCTCCTGGGTTCTCCTGCTGTGGGCTGGCAAAGAGTCTGGCACAGAGGAGTGCTGACCAACGTCCCCACCCAGCCCCTACATGCCCCGTGTAGGGAGAGGGCAGTAGTGCCACTGTCAGAGAGAACCAGAGAACATCACCTAGGGAATGGTGGGGGTGAGGATTCTGATCAGATATCCAGGGTGGGGATTCTGGCTAAACTGACTTGACAGGATTTCTGCTAAAACTGGGCAATGCAAAGATAGACACGGGAGCCCCAAAGTGGAGGCCTAATTGAGATGAGCCTCAGACTAAAAGTTTGGTGTGGGAGAGAGTCTTTGTCACACTCGGCTCATGCCTCATCTCTCTGCAGTCCACACTCCATCCCTGCCTGTTCCCTTCTGCCTGGACTCGAACCTCTGCCCCTGTTTGGTGAACATTTTTGTCATTTTTTTCTGCACCCAGGCTGGGAGGGAGCTGTCTGCTCTTCCTTTCTGCCCTCTGGCAGTCCCCTGCCTGTCCTGTCCCCAGACCCGGCACAACCACTCTCTGCCAGCCTGCCCTGCACTGCTGGGAGGGAGGTTAGGATGGACTCGGGGCCGGGCAGGGGCAGGCATCTGAGGGAGGGGCTGGGGCAGGGAGGGGCTCCCTCCGGAAGGACAATGGGCAGAATTCTTCACAATAGTGTCAAGGATCACAGAACCAGGAGGTGTTCCCAAACTGATCAGGTTTCCCCCCATCAGCAATTCCCATTTCCACAGCTTAACTCTGTCACCTTGTGCTACAGACTGAATGTCTGTGTCTGCTTCCTGCTCCCCTCACCCCTCAAATTCACACGTTGAAGCCTAATCCCCAACGTGATGGTATTAGGACGCGGGGACTGTGGGATGTGATTAGATCATGAGGGTGCAGCCCTCGTGAAGGATATTAGTGCCCTTAGAAAAGGGACCTCCAGAGAGATCCCTCACCCTTCCACCGTGTGAAGACTCAGTGAGAATGCTCCAGTTATGAACCAGGAAGAGGGTTCTCAACAGACTGAATGCGCCAATGCCTTGATCTTGGACTTCCCAACCTCCAGAACCGTGAGAAATAAATGTTTAAACCACCCAGTCTACGGTAACTTTGTTATAGCAGCCCAAATGGACTAAGACACTTTGTTACCTTGAAGCCTTGTCATTTTCCACATGGGTTCCCTCAACAGCCTTTGGACAGCACCCTGCATCCCATCTGGACCCCTGCTATTCCCAGCACCCCCCCTCACCATCCATCTTGGTAAGTGACAACCCACCCCTCCCTGATCCCATTGCTGGCTGCCTGCTGCTGTGGTGCCCCCACTGAGATGTGAGGCCCCAGTCATGGGATGGCCCCCCCCCTCCCCAGACTTGCCCCAAGCTCCTCACCTACAGGCTCTTGCTCAGGCCAGGTCTCCCCTGCCCCGTTGCATCCCAGTCTCTGGCCATCTTTCAGGTATGGCGGAAATGCCATCTGTCTCATGAAGGCGTGGGGACCTCCTCACTGCAGCTCCCCTCAGCTCCTGGCCCATGGCTCTCACAGTTGGGACCTCAGGACTTGCCCTCCTCTGGGCATGGAGGTCCTCCACCCCTCACTGCTCTGTCCACCCTTCACCCCAGACCAGCCCAGGTGGCAGGCGCTGGAGGAGCTCACGCTAAGGCCAGCCCTTCCCCCTGCCGCTTCCCCGCTGCCCAGCCCACCTCCACCAGCCCCTTTTCCAGAACTCCGACTAACAGGTTAGTGCTGGCTAGGCCAAGCGGCAACGTCCAGTTTGGGTCTCTGTTTTCCCTGTTCTTGCTGCTTCCTGCTCTCTCGGGCTACAGGCCCTGGCGGGCCCTGTGCCTGGGACACACTGCCAACCACCCCTCTCCTCTCTTCTTCTGGCTCAGAAGCAGCTGGTGCAGGGTGGACCAGCCCGGATACAGGCCCACTCACCCTCCCTTTCTCCCCAGGCAGCCTCGTGTTGGCAGAAGTCTCGAGTGGGCCTGGGTCCCTTCTTCTGATGGTCCTTGTGTTTCTGGCCCATCGGCTGCCCCTCACAGAACCAGGCAATTGGAAGGACTGGGGCACATCTGGTTAGCCCATCATGTCCAAAAATGGCATCAAACCCCTACTCCATTTCCAGTTATCCACAACATGGAATACTGACGCCTTGTTTTCATTTATAATTGTTTTCAAAGGGCTCTCTATCGCTGCCAGGCAGGATCGTATATTTGAGTTCTGAGAGACCCCACGGTAAATTCAGATGGCCCTAAGTGGGTCTCCCTGTGGGTGGCGCTGGAGCCTTAGCTGAGTCTGGACTCACGAGTTGGGTCACCAGGTTCTCCTGGGAACGCAGTGAGTCCTGCGGGCCTTCTCGATACTTCTCTTCCTGGTCCCACCCCTCCTAACCTCTCTCTCCCATCCCCTTTCACGCCTCAACCTGCAGCCCTTCTGCCCCCATCGGGTTCTCACACGTTTCTACACACGATCCTTAGGGCCTGGTGAGCCACGGGGCCCCCCATCTCCCCCGCCCTCCCCACCAACTGGAGTAAGCACAGGGTCCAAAGCTCATCGGGTGTGCAATGCATATGGGCTGAGTGTAAACACGTGGACACACACCCAGATCAAGAATTCCCGTTGAGAATGAAGGAAAAGCAGGGATAGGGCTGCTGGCCTCGGAGGGAGTGAAGGATGCTGTTGAGAGCCTGAGAACCCACAGGAAGGGGTGGCGAGAGAGGGCCAGTGGCCAGGACTTGTTGAGATTCATAAAACCCAAGCAGCGGGGACACGTGGTGCTTTCTGGAACATCACTGCGAGATGGACTAAAGGGGGGAGGGGAGGAGGAGCTTCAAGGCCGGAACCTGGGTCTCTGCTGTCCAGGAGCCCTGTGAAGATAGGCCTTCCTGGCAGGGGTCCTGCCCCATGGTCTGTGCCTACAGGTACCTGGGGGCAGCAGCCCTGACCCCTGGCAGCTCTGGACTTAGGTGGCTGTAAGGGTCAAGGCCAGGTGACTTCGGGTCATGAGAGGCCCAAGCGTGGCCCATTTGGGACAGCCTAGCACTGCCCTGAGTATGCACAAACGTGATGTCGCCAGGTGACTTCGGGTCATGAGAGGCCCAAGCGTGGCCCATTTGGGACAGCCTAGCACTGCCCTGAGTAGGCACAAACGTGACATCGGGCCTGGGGGAGGGGTGGGGGGGGCGGGTCATCTGCAGAGGCTCAGCCAGCCCAAGGCCGTTGGCAAGCCCCACACATCCAATCCAGGTCCAGTGGAGAACAGGCCTGGAAGGAACGGGGTCAGATGGGGTCACAAGAGTGGGGAATTACATTTATTTGATTCTGAAATAAACACAGATACTAAGGACCCTATCAAGTGGCTTAGGTCTTATATGCTCACAGAACAGTGGGCGGGCTACCTGGGCACACCCGGCTCCTGTAGTCGCAGGCACGGGGCAGGGGAGGGGTGGAAGTTGACCTCTGACCTGGGACACACTGAACACAGTGGGCTGTGTGGTCACATCACTCAGTGTCCTGGACAGGACGAGCTTTGGGGACTCTGCCTGTCACACGGCAGGAGGAAGGAGAGGCTCTGGGGGGTCTTGGGGAGACCCTCAGAGAGGGAAGGAAACCGAAGCGCCTAGGGTGGCAGCCTCTGCTCAGCCTCTGGAGGATGGAGGTCAGCTGAGGGCAGAGACTCAGGCAGGGACAGGGAGGGCGGGGCCTGCTGAGCGGGCGGGGTCTGGTGGACTCCAAGCCTGTGAAAATCTGCAGACACACAAGGGGAAGAAATCGGGTCTTAGGTTAGGGATCAGGTGGGAACAGGCCAAGAGGACATCTGAGGAGATGCTGGGGCACTGTGGGCTCCCTGCCTGCCAAGCTGGAGGGTTCTAAGGCAGGGGTGAGCTGTTGGTTCTCTGCTGTATCTGCCCCGTCCCCCATTTGTTTTCTACCTGGCTCTGGGCCCCGACTCTGACTGCATCCCCTGGGCTCCCCTGCCCCTCACATTAGGAGTGGATTTGACCAGTGGGCAGCACAGGCAGGGTGGGAGAGGGGAGGACAGGGCTGGCGGAGTCTCACGTCAATCCCAGCTCCCACCTGGTGAGCCATCTCCACGGCTCCAGCCCTCTGCAGGCCCAAGAGCATCCTTCCCTGCCCCACTCCTTCAGGTCCAGGTGGCAGACTCTGGTGCCTCCATTCCTGTTGCTCCCCTTTACCTGGCCTCTGCTACTCTTGTGAGTTATCTCACCTTCGGATCTTCTCATTGGAACCACCTGGGGTGAAGGGTGGGGAGGGGGTCCAGGGTTCCAAAGCATAGAGGACCACAGGACCAGAGGGGGGTGCCACGTAGAAGAGGGCCTACAGAAGGGTCGGGGGGACGGTGGGCATGGAGCACCTCAAAGCCGAGGCTCATCCACAGGGGCTGCTCACTTCTCAGGTCCCTGACCAGGGCCCTGCAAACCATAGGCTCTACATTGGCAGAACTTCTGATTTTTTCCATCTTTTAACGAGAGACCCTCAATTTTTAAGTGTTAGTTATTCATTTTAAAACATTTTTAAAACACCAGGAGCCAAACAATAACCGTGAGGAGCTGGATTCAGCTGGAGGCCGCACAGCAGGTGCTTTGGGCTGGGGAAGGCAAGGCTTGGGACGGGGGTGGGGTGGGGGTGGGGGGGGCTGCAGGCAGGTTTGAGTCCTCTGTGGGCCTGAGCAGCTCCCCAGCCAGGTGCTGAGGTTCTGGGAGGGAGAAGCTGTTACTTCAGGTAGGTGTGACCCCTCCGCGAGCCCAGTCAGACTATGAGGCTGATGCCCTGTCTTGAGGCGCGGGGACACTAGTGAAAATATAAGAATAATGGTACCCATGGGGTAGGAGCTGGGGAAGCAGCAGGGCCCAACCTCCGTGGGTGCAAGAGCTCACCGGCAGACCCCAGCTGCGGCCCCTGGGGGGCGGAGGCAGGTAGGTTTGGGGAGGGCTGCGGGCGTCCCCTGAGTCCACCAACCTCACCTTCTCACACCTCCTCGGGCGGCCATCTGTCCTTCCTGCCTCCTGCTGGGGGAACGCTTCCCTTCCCAGGGGCAGGCGCTCCCCATGGATCACTTGTAAAGCCTCCAGATCTGAGGCCGTTATTGCATTCATCCAGCTACCCCGGCCCACCGGCCCCCTCAGTCCTTGTCCTGGTCCGTTCTGGGAACCCCCTCCCCCCGCCCATGTTTACCCAGCGTTGGCCCTGCACGAGCTGTAGACGTCCGGCCCACCTGCTCCAGTACTGCGGGCCCATCACCAGCAGGGGTCGCCCCCGCCCCTGCCTGGGTCTGAGGGCACGCGGGCCCTCATAGGGGTCATCGCCTCCCTCCACCGTCGTGGGGCCCGGGGAGGGTCCCGAGGCCCGGGTGGACCTGGCCGGGTCTAGCGCTCGGTAGCGCCGCCCCCTAAATCGTGTTTGCATGAGGAAGCCGGGCGGGTTTTGGGAAGCGGGCGGACCTCGCGGGCATCTCTAGGGGCAGGGCGGGGCCGGGGTCCCCAGAGGTGGGGTCGGGCCCTGCGGCGGCGCGGGGCGCGCCAGGGTCCCCAAGGCCCGGGACGCAGTGCATACGAGCGCGGGGACCCAGGTCCGAGGGCGCCCTCGCACCAGGGCCGCTTCCTTTCCCCCCACGCACTCCCCCTCAGGGGCCGCGCTGGACCCCGCGTGACCGGAAGTGCCCCCCCGTGGGCACCGGCGGGGCGGAGCCCGGTGGCGGCACTTCCGGTGCCCACGCGCCGCCGCCGCGCAGCTCCGGGGCCGTCACTTTGTGTAGCGCGGGGCGCGCAGGCCCCGGCCCGGCCCCGGTGTCCGGCGGCGGCTCGGCGGCCGGCGCGCGCGGTGAGTGGGCGGCGCGGCGAGTGGGTGGCGAGGCCGGCGGGAGGCGGGCGCTGGCGGCAGGTGCCGGCGGGCCAGGCGCGGGCGTGGGGTCGGGGTCGCGCCGCCCCTCGACGCCGGCGCGGGAGGCCGCGGGGAGGCAGCGGCGCGCAGCGGGGCGGGCCGGTCCGGGTCGGGCTTGGGTCTGGGGGGGCCCGAGCGGCGCTCTGGCCTGGCCTTCCGCGGCCGCGCCCACGCTCGGCGCGGCCCGTGGACCCCCGTCCGGGCCTGCGCGAAGGAGGCGGGCCCCGACCCCCAGGGCCGGTCCGGGCGGGCAGCGCGGAGTAGGCGGGCTGGGAGGACACACACCCGCGACCCCTGGGAGGTGCCCGCCGCCGTCTCGGCCGGAGGGGCGGGGGTTGGGCCGCGGCCGCCCCCGGGGACACACCCATCCAGGAGGGACTGTCACGGCCCTGCCCTGGCTTCTGAGGGAGGCGGAGGCCGATAAGCCCCCTGGAGGGATGGAGATGGCTTGGCGCCCCCGCGAGCTTGCTTAGTGACCTTGGGGGCCTTGCCTGGGTCCTCCCTCTGCAAATGGAGGCTCCGGTGGGCTGCTGTGCCGAGTCTTCTACCGCCAGTAGGCGGGTTGGGGAACTCATTTCTGGGGTTGGATGGGGTCTGGGCTGCCCCATGTGGCCGGAGAGGTGGGAGAGGGGCTGGCCTTTGGTGGAGGACCCAGTGGGCAGGGGGAAGGGGAGGTGTGCAGGATCAGGTCCCTAGCTGTGCCTGTGTGGGGAGACCCTGGTACTGGGTTTGGTTCAACACGTGTTGGCAGGTCTGGGGAGCTGGCCAGCACGGTGAGGGGCTGCCCTTGGGCAGCAGGGTTGGCCCCGTGGATACACCTGCACCAGGAGCAACCCCAGGAGAGCAGGGGAGCCCAAATCCGTGGACAATCAGTGAGGATCCTGGTAGTCAGGGAAGGAAGGTTTCTGGGCGGAGATGAAAGCCTGGAAGGCCTTGAGTAACAGGTGTGGTCAGTGAGGCCACCAGACGGAAGGAAGGGGCCTAGATCTACCTGCACCCACACATTTCTTCTGCTTCTCTATGTAGGTTCCCTGGATACGGGACTTCAGTGGAGAGTTGCTAAAAGTTTTCTAAGTTTGCCTCTTTCTGTCTGTGTGGTCCTTCTCCCGGAGGCAGGCATCTCGTTAACCGCCCCTCCTCGCCCCGCGCTCCATTCTAAATTCTGCAGCACTATATCCTAGGGTGCAGCCCCGCCCCAGCCCCCATGGAAATAATGGTCTGGGATGACCTGAAGGGTTATCATGATCAGGTCGCTTACCTGACTCTCTGTGGCATCCTGAGCTGGATGACGGAAGTGAGTTTCTGGTAGGCTGGCAGGCTGGAAAGAGAAGAAAGGAGAGTGTATGGGTCTGGGGGTATGCCCAGCACACACCTGTCCTGGGGAGGCAGAAGGGGCATCTGCCACCCAAGTTACTGAGGCCCGTTTCTCAGAACCACTCTGTTCTGGATGCTGGGTCAGGGTTTATGGGGCGTCTGGCTGTGCTAGGCCCCGTCCCATCTGCAGGGTGACTGACCACCTCCACGACTGCTGGGTCTTTCCCTCCTCTGGTCAGCATCAGGTGCACCTCTTGGGAGAAGGGACCTCAGGTCGTAACCTCTTTAGAGGCAGAGACTCTCCAGTGGGTTCTAGTCTGAAGGACCCTCAACAGCAGTCATCCTGTTCTGGAACATGACAGTGGGGCCAGAATACTGACTTTTGAAAATCTCATGTTCATCACGTTGACCGCAGACTTCAGAGTCATTTTTTTCTTTCTTCTTCTTCTTTTTTTTTTTTAATATTTATTTATTTATTTGGCTGCACAGGGTCTTAGTTGTGGCACATGGGATGCGGCACGTGGGATCTAGTTCGCCGACCAGGGATTGAACCCAGGCCCCCTGCACTGGGAGCGTGGAGTCTTAACCTCTGGACCACCAGGGAAGTCCCTAGAGTCATTTTATCAATAAATATTTGAGTGCTCACTCTGTGTCTGGCACAAGGAGATTCAGAGATGAGCAAAGGGAACTTCTGCCTTCTTGGAGTTGAGTGTGTATTTGGGGAGACAGGCAAAAAGCAGACAGTTCTGTAAGTATATTAAAATGTGGGTGCTAAGAGGGCAGAGTCCAGGGAACTGTGTGTGTCTTAGGGGCCCAGGGGGCTGCCTCCAAAGAATCAGTGAAGAAGAGGGGAGGAGAGTGCCAGGGAGCGGGAATGGCATGTGCAAAGGTCCTGAGGTGGAACAAGCACAGGGCCACTTTATTCCCAAGCCTCCGGTCCTCGGACGGGGGCCTGGCCTGCAGGAGTGTGCTCTGCGAGGGGGCCAGGCAGGAGGGGCTCTGCTGAGCTTGGCATGGCATCTGGGCTCAGCCTGAATTTGTAGCCCCATTGTCCTGTGTGGCCTGACATCTCAGGCTCCTCCGGGGTTCGTGCTCTCTCCCCGGGGTTCTGGGGTCGCTGTATTTGTAGTGGGCTTGGCTTACTTTGGAAGTGGCCCTAGTCAGGTCTGAGAGACTGATGGGGCCATGCTGGCTGATGGACCTGTTCTTAGGTTTGCACTCAAAAAGGAGCCACAGAAACTGGCTCGTCAAAACCCATGACTCTGTCTTGTCCTGGGACTTCACTGGGGCTGGTGAGGAATGCGCAGCTGGGAGGGAGGAGTGGCCCCAGGGCCCGTGGTATCCCATCCCTCTTGGGTCCACAGCCCCGGGCTCCGTGCTGTGCGGCGGTGTGGCTGCATCTCCCAAGTGCCTGGGCTGAGCTGTCTCTCCGACATCGATGTGAGAGGTGGATGCTGTGAGCCACTGGGGCTTTGATGATTCAACACTTAGGATTCTCTGATCCCCAAACGTGAAGAGGTGTCACAGGGCATTTTTTTTTTCACCTTTGCTGGTCTAGCGATGAACCAAATCCCTGATCAGCCGAGCTTTTTCCAGATGCCCTGGACAGAGCCAGGGGTGAGGGGGGCACAGGGGTAATTGCCTGCTCAGGGCCTCTTCTCTGCCACCTCCCACAGGAAGGAGCCTGACCTGCTGGCTTGGTAGAGTGGGCCCTCCCGGCAGGGTGGTCTTACCTTCCCCCGCCTGTCACACTGCACTGGGGTTCCTGGCCCACCCGTGCTCAGACCTCGGCTCCCACACTCCCTGCCGCCGAGTTCGTGCCCAAGTTCGTGCACGTTCAAGAGCTGGGCGAGCATCTCCTCCGCCCCCGTATATCAGGTGCACTGTTCCTTATGGGCTGTGTGCACCCGTTTCAGCTAAACGCAGGCTGGGCCACTCTCGGGCGTGTTGCCTGGACTTGATGCTTCCATGTTCTTGAGGATAAAAACCCGGGATTAATCCCTGGCTTACTCCAAGAAAGCATGGCAGTTCACACCAGGCCTGTCGTTGCCTGCAAGAAAGAGCTGAGGCCGCGTCACGGGGGTCACGGTGAGGGGCTCTTTGGCAGCTTTTCTGTTACAGAATCTAGGTTGTGCCACATGAGATCATGGAAAGAGCTCCAGTCGTGCCTTAGCTCTGGTGCTGTTACTGTATCGCGGGGCAAACCAACCCCACCTCCCTCAGAGGGCTGCGTGCCGGGCGGCTGGTCACCGTCGCCCGTCTGTGTTGCAGGCCGAGCTGAGGCTCCCTTCCAGAGACGATGGCAGCCCTTCACACGACTCCAGACTCCCCAGCCGCCCAGCGGGAGAGGGCGGAGGACAGGTCGGAATGTGATCCTAATCGGGAAGAAGAAGAGGAGGAAGAAAAGGGGGAAGAGGTGGAGGAGCTGGCGGACGAGGAGGTGATGGTGGTGGAGGCCGAGGAGGACGAGGCCGTGGCGGAGGTGGCAGAGGAGCTGGAGGTGGAGGGGGTGCAGGCAGGGCCGGTGCAGCAGGTGGAGGTGGTGGAGGCGGAGGACGACGACGTGGAGGACGTGGTGGCAGAAGAGCGGAGTCCGGCGTCGGGGACCCAGGAGCGCCTTAGCTGTGGTGGGGATGCCCAGTCCCCAGGTCTTCAGGAAAAGGGTAAGAAAAAGGAGCTAGTCTTCGGGGAGGAAGTTAGGGGGGGCTTGGGTGGGCAGGCCGGGAAGAGCTCTTTGACCCGACGGGGTGCAGCTGGAGTGGCAGGGCCCAGGTTTTTTTCTTTTTAAAAAAAACTTATTTCATTGATTTATTTTTATTTTTGGCTGCGTTGGGTCTTCGTTGCTGCACGCGGGCTTTCTCTAGTTGTGGCGAGCAGGGGCTGCTCTTCGTTGCGGTGCGCGGGCTTCTCATTGCGGTGGCTTCCCTTGTTGCGGAGCACGGGCTCTAGGCACGTGGGCTTCAGTAGTTGTGGCACACAGGCTCAGTAGTTGTGGCTCACGGGCTCTAGAGCGCAGGCTCAGTAGTTGTGGCGCACGGGCTTAGTTGCTCTGTAGCATGTGGGATCTTCGCGGACCAGGGCTCGAACCTGTGTCCCTGCATTGGCAGGTGGATTCTTAACCACTGCACCACCAGGGAAGCCCAGGGCCTAGGTTTTGAAAAGAGGGAGTGGCCAGGAGCTGCTGACCCTGGTAGCTGGATGGACAGACGTCGGCCAGGGCAGTGAGGCCTGATGCTAAAGGCTGGCCCCCAAGAGGTCTCTCCCCTCAGCCCTGCAGGCCTCCCGGGCTCCAGCCATGTTGAGGGATGAGGACCTGGAGCAGGACGAGGACGAGGACGAAGAAGAGGAGGAGGAGGATGAGGACGATTCCCTGACATCTGGGTCTCAGGTGAGCTGCTCCTTTATTTGGGGCTCAGTTAACCAGGCTGGGTTTTCCCAGGGGGATTGGCACCCGCTGTCCTGGAGACCCCTGTTGGCAGGGCAGTGGCACTGTGGTCCTCAGGCCGAGCCCAGGCTATGGGCCAGGACGGGGCTGCAGGAAGCAGCTGGGAGTCTCCAGCCCCAAACCCGTGGGGTATGGTTCCGCTCTCCTGGGGCCCGACCCTTCCCAGGCCATTGGAATGTCCTGATCATGTTGCCCACCAGCAACTCACCTGCAGCCTGCACAGTTCCGGCAGCCCTGGCTCTCCCCCAGGGTCACGCTGTGCCCTTACCTGGAGCGCCTGTCACCTGTCCAGTCTCTGGTTTCCTGTTGAGCCCAGTTAGATCGGGTGCCAGTGCCCACACTCAGTTTAGTTGGTGCCGCTTGTCCAGCAAGACATGGGCCCTCACACCACTGACGTGTCCACTGGCTTGAGGCAGACAGTGAAGTAGGAGGGGGCGAGGTGCCCATGCAGCACATACATGGGGTCTTGGGCTTCATTGTCTGTGGACTTCGGCGTGAGTCCGGGCTCTGCCCCGTCTGAGCTGAGCGCTCTCCCTCTCTGAGCGTGGGCCCCTAATCTCTGGATGGGAATGGGGTCCTTGCCTCCCGGGGCTGTGACAGGCCTGCAGGACCCTTGTTCCGTCGGGTGTTTGTAGACTTGCAGCTGCTGGGCTGCTGGGCTGTGTCCCCTGAGCTCCACATTGCAGGGTCAGCTCAGCGCCCGCTGAAGTGAGCTCCCGTCTTCTCCTCGTGGGACGCCCCTGCCTCTTGCCGGGGCAGTGTAGGGCAGCGGCCAGGGTTCTTTGTTTTCCAGGGGCTGGTGACCTTTGAAGACGTGGCTGTGTACTTCTCCCTGGAGGAGTGGGAAAGGCTGGATGCGGACCAGCGGGAGCTCTACAAGGAAGTCATGCAGGAAAACTACGGGATCCTGGTGTCCTTGGGTGAGCAGAGCCTTTTGTCCCCAAGAGGCATCCTGGCGCTATGGCTGCCAGGGACTTAGCTGTCTGAGAGGGTGGTTTCTGGAGCCCCAGGGTCTTGGAGAAGGAGGTGTTGGAGCCAGCCCGCCTCCCAGGGAAGCCCTAGGGACCAGCCTGGCCTCTGGGCCGGGGCGTGTCTTGGGGGAGGGCCCCCTATGGCCCAGCAGCGCCATGACCCAGGTGGACGTGTTCTGGGGAGCTGCAGTGCCGCTCTGGTCTCTGTGCTGTACACTCCTCAGAGGCCTCAAGGGGTGAGGAGTCAGGTGACGAGGAGAAGGGCGGGCGCCCTGCAGATGGCAGTGTGTGGATGGGGCTGGACAGGGGAGCTGGGGCTGAGGGCAGGGCTCCAGAGAGAAGGGAGTGTGGGACTTCCCAGCGGAGGCAGGGAGCTGGGAAGGCTGGTCCTGGAAGGGCCGCAGAGAGGAGCCAGTGGTGGCGGTGCTGTGTGGGTGAGGGTGGGGCCTGCAGGCGCAGCCCTGCAGCTGCTGCCTGTTTTTTCCGGGGCAGGATACCCAATCCCCAAGCCGGATCTGATCTTCCGGCTGGAGCAAGGAGAGGAGCCTTGGGTCCCGGATAGCCCCCGTCCCGAGGAGGGAGACATCGTCACCGGTGTCTACACAGGTGAGCGTGACACAGACTCTTGCGGGTTTCACCAGACTTGGGCCTGTGCCTTTGCTCTCCACTGCGGCCCCGGTACTGCTGATCTGCACTCTTGGGGGGCCTCTGTGGGGACACAGTGGCACTGGGGGCTCACCTCTACCTTTGTGGGTTGGCTCCTCTTGGTTCTGGTCTGCAGAGGCCCAAAGGCTGGGGAGTCTTTAGAGAACCTAGAGGTTCCTGTTATGAATCTTTAACAATGATGCCCTATCCCTGCCTTGAGCCTCTGATTGTTTTTGTGTGTGTGAGGGTCAGTTGTCAAGTTACCAGCTCAGAGGGGCCAGGTGAGGAGCAGACTGCTGCCCTGCAGTGCTGGAGCTGGGCTTCCGGCTCCCAGGATTGAACGGCTTCCCCGCCCATTTGGCCATCTCCTCTCCCTGGGAGGCCCAGGGTCGGGGCCTGGGCTGGCAGCCCTGGACCTTCCAGAGAGGAGATTCTGGAGAGAGACATACAGGAAGCGTTCAGGGTGTCGGATTTCTCTGAGACCTCGGACATGGCTTTGGCCCTGTTCCTTCAACTTTCTGGGCCTCATTTTTATTCATCTGGAGAATAAAGAGTTTGAACAAAACCCACAGTTTCCCACCCGAGGCCGTCGGACCACTGGTTCTGTGGAGGTGCCCCATGGAGGTCTGTGAGCTGTTCCCCGTGTGTCAGAGGTTCAGTGGAGGCCCTTGCACGGTGTGTGTGTTTGGCTTTGGTCTCGGGTGATGCCAGCCTAGTGCGGGGCTCTGGATGTCTCATGCCACTCACGTGCTTGGATAGACTGGGAGCAGCTTGTAGAGGTTTTAAAATAAAATACAGAAAAACATAGGCAGTGCTGTGTCTACACGTGTACTCTTCAGAGTATTTCCCTGTATACTTTCTATCCTTGTAACAGCTCTGTGAAGTAGCAGGGGAGGGATTATTGGTCTCACTTTACAGTCAAGGAAATTGACTTTTAAAGTAGTGATTAAGTCACTTGCCCACAGTGGGTTCAGGCCTCGGGCCTTACTTTCCACTGTGTTTCGGGGTGGCCTTCCTGCCGTACGTCTCCACATTCTCTGGGACCCTCTTGGAATGTCTCCTGGCCTTCAGAATCAGGAGGGCTCTGGCTGGCAAAAAATGTTGCTGCTGCCTCCAGGCTGAGACTGGGATGTAGGTGATGTTTCTTGGAGGGTCTACTGGGAGGTGTGCCCTGTTTCTGGGCACAGATCTGAAAAGCCACCTGGAGAGGAAGGGGCTGTTGGCCTCCACTGGCCAGTCTCCACACGTGGTCTGGATGTGCCCCTGTTCTCCATGCTTCTTGGAGGGTCCTGGGGTAGATCCTTTTGCAGGCTCGAGCCTGGGTGGTCCCCACAATGTGCTCTGTGAACCTAGCTGGGGTTTGGCAGCTTGCTGAAGGGGCAGGCTCGCTGGGCCAGTGCCTCCGCCTTCCCCTGCGGAGCCGAGGTGGGTGCAGGATGCGGGCACAGGCTTCCACGTGTCACCTGTCTCCCGGGAGGGGCTGTGGCAGCGAAGGCTGGGGTCAGCTCGGGCAGAGCGAATCTATCTGAGGTCTCCCTTCTTAACTGTCACTGTAGCCTGTCTGCCAAGTGCCTTCCTCCCCTTTTCTCCCCGCGCTCATTTCTGTGCAGCTGAGCCAGTTGAGAATTGCGAATTGCTGGGTCTGGGCAGGACAGCCGGTGTTCCAAGCCTGGCAGAGTTTCTGTATTTCTAGATCATAGTCTTGCAAAACACAAGCATATCCATCTCTTGTGCTTCTTAACAAGTTGGGCCACACATAAGGTTTGGACTCTGGCCAAACGCGCCCACTCAGGTGCCCCAGGGCCTCTGAGTGCTGAATTAAAGCCTCCTTGCTCTGGCTCCCCTTGACCACCACCTCCCTCTCCCTGGTCCTCACCCATTACCTGCCACCTTTCTCCTCACCCGGCTGAGATAGTAGGCTCCCCCATTCCTTGCAAATGCCCAGTGTGGTCACCTGGCAGATCCCTGCCCGTGGCTGAACCCTATTTCCTGCGGCTGAGGATGCCCTCGCTACCATGGCTGGGTGCTCTGGCCTTACTTCCTCGTCGCATTAGCTTTTCTGCTCTGCAGGAGGGACGCCACGTGCCCCTAGTCTCTCTGCTGCCTCTGGCTGCTTCCCCACCTGCCACTGCATGTCTGCAAGCCCCAGGACAGCCCTGTGCCCTCTCCTCTCCTCTCTCCGGGTGACCCCCGCTGGGCCAGGGACTGAAGTGCTCTTTGTGCTCACCTGCCCATTCTCAGCCTCTCTCTCCAGCTCTGACCTTGTCTGTTCTGCCGTCTGCTTGACGTCTCCACTTGGGTGTCTGAGGGCATCTCAGAGTGAGCTAACCCTGAAGTGGCACCATGTCTCCCACCGCGGGCCCCTCCTGCAGCGTCCCTGGCACGTGGTGGGCCTAGCTGGGGCCCGAGGGGTCCTTGTCCCTCTGCCTTCCTCACCCCAGCCCTGGCCCAGGCATGAGGTTGTCAGGCATGTGGCCACAGGCGTCCCTGAGCTGCTGGCTGCCCCCCACCCCTAGACTTCCCCGGGCACTCGGCACAGTATCTGGGATCCTCTGCGGCCTGGGGGCCTGCACCCCTCACACACCCATAGCTCTTCAGGCTCAACTCCACCGACAGCCTTTCTCTTCAGGCTCTCACCTGCCTCGGGGCTTTGTACCTGCTGTTTTCTCTGCCTGGAGTGACCTTCGTGTGGCTGGCTCAGCGTGTAGGTCCCACTTGAGTCGTGTGTGTCCTCTGACCACCTTGATGTCGGGAACCCCGCATGTCACTGCAGGACGTTCCCTGCGTCCGCAGCGCTCAGCGAGGTCTGGAGCGGTCCCGCCCAGGTGCCTGCTTCCTCATTTCCTCCAGCAGACTCTGTGAGAGCGCGCTGTGTTCTGTTCACACCTGTGCCGCCTCCACAGTGCTCCACTGATGACCTCCCTCCTTGACTGCTGTTCCTGCCCCTCGTGTGAAAGTGAAAGATAGAAGAGAAATACAACAGGCAGGCTTGAACCGGCTTAAACGTTACACAGGAAAGGAGAGAGAGAGTTGAAAAGCGAGCAGGTGAACGCACACCAAAGTGAGAGACTCTGATGGTTGGTGAGCACGGCCAGCGGTTCTGGAGAGGCGCTCGGGGAGGACCCCCTCCCGGAAGATGTGTCAGCCTGAGGACCCCGCAGCGGGGAGGATAGATCCATCGCAGAAACCCAGCCCTGCCGGGAGCCCCCGCCTCCCGGGTGGCCGAATTCCTGCTCAGAGGGAAGGAGGGGCTACTGACGGCAGCCGGACGGGGAGGAAGGAGCCCGCCTGCAGCTTTGGCCACCCCCTTGTCCACGTCCCGCCTTTGTCCCTGGGGGCGGGGCTCTCCCCGAGCCCACCCTGAGTCTCGGTCTGGCCAGAGGGTCAGGAGCAGGTGCTGACTTCACACACATGACTGCCTTCTGGGCCCTGTGCCGTGGCTGGGTTCCTCGGGGAGGGGTTAGAGCAGACCTGCAGCTGACTCACCGTGGGGCCAGGCCTGGGGCCAGGTCTCGGGGACAGGACAGGACAGGACAGGACAGGACAGGTCTCGGGGACAGGACAGGACAGGACAGGACAGGACAGGACAGGTCTCGGGGACAGGACAGGACAGGACAGGACAGGACAGGACAGGACAGGTCTCGGGGACAGGACAGGACAGGACAGGACAGGACAGGACAGGACAGGTCTCGGGGACAGGACAGGACAGGACAGGACAGGACAGGACAGGACAGGGGCAGAGGGTGCTTGGGGTGGGAGTCATAGAACCCTCGGCTTGGTTCTCGGGGCAGAGCGAGTGGCGGCCACCTCCCAGCAGCTCGGGGAGCAGGTGCGCCAGGCAGGTGGCCGCAGGGCCTCCTCCTCCCCGAGGCCGTTTATTCGTGACTTACCTGGGGCGCCTTGGGGGTCTGCTCACAAGGCCACTGGTCGGCCCCCGTGAGTGTCATCAGGCTCAGAGCGCGGGCCCTGGCCTAGCTAATCCTCACCCAGTGTCAGAGTCCTTAGGAGCGGATGTCTCAGGGAGATGAAATGCCAGCTTCCCCTCCCCAGGGTCCACTTGTCCACTCTCCCCCTGTGGGTTCTGGAAGAGGCAGCTATGTTTGACCTTCTGGGCCACTGTTGGGAAAGGCCCTCCCCCCCCCCACCCCCCCCCCGCCTTGTCAGAGCATCTCCTCTGCCTCGGACCCGGTCTCACGAGTAGACCTGACGAGTCCTCACTTGGATCCAAAATAGGCTTGCATCCGGGGCGCTAGCAAACCCCCTGGGAGCCCTGTCCCCATTGCAGCCGGGGGGTAACCCCGACAATGGACACCCCCGCCCGGGGGCCCAGACCTCCAGATGCTGGGCCACTTTGGTGGCAGAAGGTGAGAACAGAGCCTGGCCTGGAGGCAGGCTGCTGTCCCCCTGAGTCCCCTCTGGTGGCCCTGCTGCTTCCCAGAGATCTTGTCTCGGGGTGCAGCCAGCTCTGCCTGCCAGGGACCTGGATGCCCTTATTGTCCTTTACTCGGTGTCAGTGGTGGCCTCTACCAACTTGCCTTATGTTTAATATTTTCTCATTTTTGGACAAGTGGCCATGCCAGCTCCAGAGCCAGTGATGAGGTCAGGTCCCCTCCTAGGATCAGCCCCCTCTGCAGAGCTTAGCATTGTTTGATGTTTGGGGTGGGGGCAGGGCAAAGGATCACCTCCCCAAGTGGGGGGCTTTCCTACTCTCAGACCCCAAGGAAGAGGTGTTGTGGATGAGTCGTTGGGACCTAGCCTGTCCCCCGCTCTGAGTAGCTGAGGCTGCCAGCTGGCAGGCCCTCGTTGGCCTGGGTGTCCACTTCAATCCAGCAAGTGCCACTGACCCTTGGCTGGGTCCTGGGGTACATTCATCCCACGAAGACATTGTACTTGTTCCCCAGCTTGAATCCCCCTGCCTTAGGGACTCTCCAATTAAAACTACTCCGGACACTCACCAGAGTCTTAGGGAAAAGCCTTTTTGAGACTCACTGGAAGAATTTCCAGCTAATCTGACCATGGGCCCAAACTGCCTGTCCCTCCACCAGCTCCCCTTAGGGGTGTTCCAGCCTTCACAGTGAGGAGCTGGGCCTTTTCCGTGCTGTTCAGCCACTTCTCATCCCTCACCGTGGGTGGCAGTTGGAGATGAACTCAGCTTACTAACAGGAAACCACTGTCCTTTATTTAAAGCTTATTTTTACTATAATAGTATATTATTACTAACTACAGAAAACTTAGAAAGTATTGCAAAGCATGAAAAAATAAAATAACCCATTTTTGTATCCCTTTATACACATGTTTTCTTCAGAGCAGAAATCATGTCCGTGCAGTTCTGTGTCTGGCTTTATGTCACTCAGCACTGTGCTGTGTTTTCCCCTGTGATTTATCACCATGTGTTTGGGATGCCATATAGAACACAGGACCAGGGCCGAGTGAGGACGGGCATCCTTCCTGGGACCCGACCTTTCCTCGGGGACAGGACTCAGTGTTGAAGGCCACCCAGTCAGGTGATGGCTGACACCAGCCACAGCCTTGGCAGGGGACCCGGGAGTGGTGGGAAAGGGGATTCCTACCTCTGTGTGGGAGCTTGAACCTTCCAGGTACTGGGATTGTGAGGTGGACTACACTGTACGTGGCCACGGTAGACACACACGGGGCAAGGTGTACCAGAGGAAGTTGGCACTCAGGTTCTCTGGAACACCTGGGCTGCCATGGACCAGGCCTTTTTCTTTCTGTTTGTTGTGTGACTTAGTGCCTGCTTTGTAAATATCAGATTGGCCAAAAAGTTCGTTCGGGTTTTTCCATAACATCCTATGGAAAAACACGAATGAACTTTTTGGCCAGCCCAATACTAGTTCCCTGCTGGGTGTATCACGATGGCAGGCACATCACTCTTGTTTTATAAACCGAATCCCTATCCTTACTCTGCACTGAAGGGAGAGGTCAGGGCGCTGCTTGGTGGAGGAGGGATGGAACTGCAGGACCCGAAGGCGGGTCCTTGGCCTTCTGTGATGGGAAGATGTTTGCAGCTCACCCAGTCTTAGTCAGTTAGGGACCAAAGCCAAGCTTCAGAGAGGCTTAGCGGGGAGGCTGGGCTGTGCCTGCACAGTTGCTGGAGCCCTTTAGGGTGAGTGCGGAGAGCTGGGGCCTACAGGCCCCTCTTAGGTCTCCTTGGCCCAGGGCGGCCTTTCCTGGCTGTGCTCTGGGGGTGGGAGGGAGAGCCCTGGATGCTGGCCAGCCTGAGACTGGTGGAGAGATCCAGAGGAGGGATGCCAAGCAAAGCTTAGGTGTTACAAAGGCAGGTCCTCAGTGGCCGTGCTGGTGCTGGAGTCTTGGCTGCCTTGGGCCAAGCAGGCCGGGGGTGTGTGGAGTTCTCCAGGAGACAAGGGGCTTTGGGGAAAACAGACCTGGCGTCTCTGTCTATTTTTCTGGGCCCTGGACCCCTGTTTTGGGCTTGACCCCTGGTCTCACAGGAACCCAGGCAAGATCACCCACTTCGTAGGTGTCCCTATTCTCAGCAGGGTGGCAAGCCCTGAAGGGAGCTGGAGATCTGGAAAAGGGATTAGTTGAGGCCATTTGAGGAGAGTCCACGAGGTGAGGGAACCCCAGCCTTCCTAGGAGGGACATCCGTGTGTGCATTTCTCCTGTCTGCACAGTTCCTCCTAACTCAGGGAGGAGGCGGGCACCACCTCTCACGCCCGTGGAACAGTGGCGCCCTGACCCCGGGCTCCGTGCTCTGAGAGCCTGGGGTCCTGCAGAAATCGCCCCTTACAGGAGCAGCAGTCTTTAAGCAGCTTCTGTCACGGCCTCTTCTCACCTCTCTCTCCTGGCCTTCCCTTGTCGCCTTCAGGGGCCTGGTTCTGGACCGACGACATAGAGGACCACGAGGAGGAGGACGACGAGGACTTCCTGGCAGAGGTGGCTGAGGAGGAGAACGAGCCCCCAGGGCTGTGGTCCGCGGCCTACGGCGTGGGGGACGTGCCTGGGACCTGGGGCCCCGACGACTCGGATTCGGCGCAGACTCCAGAGGGGTGGGGTCTTGACCCCAGCGGCCTCGGGGTCCTGGCCGAGGGGTCCGAGGCGAAGCCCTTTCTGCAGGGCCGGGAGCCGGGGGCGAGCCTGCTGGCGCCCTGGGCGTTCCCAGCCGCGGTGGCCGCTCCAGCCGGGCGGCCGGAGACGACGTGTGACGTGTGCGGTAAAGTGTTCCCGCACCGGTCCCGGCTGGCCAAGCACCAGCGCTACCACGCGGCCGTCAAGCCCTTCGGCTGCGATGAGTGCGGCAAGGGCTTCGTGTACCGCTCGCACCTGGCCATCCATCAGCGCACCCACACCGGCGAGAAGCCCTTCCCGTGTCCGGACTGCGGCAAGCGCTTCGTGTACAAGTCGCACCTGGTCACGCACCGGCGCATCCACACGGGCGAGCGGCCCTACCGCTGCGCCTTCTGCGGCGCGGGCTTCGGGCGCCGCTCCTACCTGGTCACGCACCAGCGCACGCACACCGGCGAGCGGCCCTACCCCTGCCCGCACTGCGGCCGCAGCTTCAGCCAGAGCTCGGCGCTGGCGCGGCACCAGGCCGTGCACACGGCCGACCGGCCTCACTGCTGCCCGGACTGTGGCCAGGCCTTCCGCCTCCGCGCCGACTTCCAGCGCCATCGACGGGGCGGCGGCTGCGCGGAGCCTGGCGGCGACGGCCCCCAGCGCGAGCCCTGTGAGACGGTGCCCTCGGCGGGGCCCGAGGAGGCCGAAGCTGGGCCCGAGGGGCCTGAGGTCGACGAAGCAGACGGAGAGGCCGAGGGAGAGGTGGAGGCGAGAGAGGCGGCGATGGAGGCGCCCACCCCCGGGAGAAAGGACGACCCCGAGCCGGACAGGCGGTTTCTGGGGCTGGGCAACGGCCTGGGGGAGGGCGAAGGCCCTTCCTCGCACCCGCTCGGCTTCCACTTTCCCATGCACCCCAAGTCTTGGCTCCACCCGGATGGCTTTCCGATCCTGGGCCTCCCGGACTTCGCGGAGCGGCTGTCGACCGACGGGCGCCCCCTGCCCGGGCCCCTGGGGGGCCGGCTCTCCCTGGTCGAGGGCACGGGGCTGGCCTGCGACCCTTTCGGCGGCGGTGCTGGGCCCGGGGGCGGCGGCGGCCTGCGTGCGTTCGGGCCTGCAGTCGGAGGGCTGCTGCCGGAGCCTGCGCCTGCCGCGCTGGCCGAGGAGGAGAGCCCGTGGATATGTTCCGACTGCGGCAAGACGTTCGGGCGCCGCGCGGCGCTGGCCAAGCACCAGCGCTACCACGCGGGCGAGCGGCCGCACCGCTGCGCCGACTGCGGCAAGAGCTTCGTGTACGGCTCGCACCTGGCGCGCCACCGCCGCACGCACACGGGCGAGCGGCCCTTCCCGTGCCCCGAGTGCGGTGCGCGCTTCGCCCGTGGCTCGCACCTGGCGGCGCACGTGCGTGGCCACACGGGCGAGAAGCCCTTTGTGTGCGGTGTGTGCGGCGCCGGCTTCAGCCGGCGCGCGCACCTAACGGCGCACGGGCGCGCGCACACGGGCGAGCGGCCCTACGCGTGCGGCGAGTGTGGCCGCCGCTTCGGGCAGAGCGCGGCGCTGACGCGACACCAGTGGGCACACGCCGAGGAGAAGCCGCACCGTTGCCCCGACTGCGGCAAGGGCTTCGGCCACAGCTCGGACTTCAAGCGGCACCGGCGCACGCACACGGGCGAGAAGCCCTTTCGCTGCACCGACTGCGGCCGCGGCTTCGCGCAGCGCTCCAACCTGGCCAAGCACCGGCGCGGCCACACGGGCGAACGGCCCTTCCCGTGCCCCGAGTGCGGCAAGCGCTTTTCGCAGCGCTCGGTGCTCGTGACGCACCAGCGCACGCACACGGGCGAGCGGCCCTACGCCTGCGCCAACTGCGGCCGCCGCTTCTCGCAGAGCTCGCACCTGCTCACCCACATGAAGACGCACCGCGGCGCGGCGGGTTCGCCCGGCCAGACGCCGGCCGCCCCCGCGCCCAAGGCCGAGGCACCCGCTAAGGGGCCGCCAAGTGCGGGCGCGGGGACCGGGCCCGGGGAGCGCGGCAGCACCCTCCTGGAGTTCGCAGGCGGAACGAGCTTCGGCTCCGAGCCGACGGCCGCGTTCGCGGGGCCCTCGGGCGCCTACGAGGAGAGCATCATGTGAGGGCCCCAGGCCGACGGAGGCGCAGCCCGCTAGGCCACCGGCCCCTTGCGGCTCGAGCGCCGGCCGCTGCGCGCCGGCCCCTTGCTCTTCTGGTCTCAGGGGGCTGAGGGTCCCAGTCCTGGTGCGGTGCCTTCCCCTCAGCCCCGGTGCACCGCTCCCCGGCCTCGGGCTTCCCTCCTGCCCGGCCCTAGAGAACCGGCCGCCGAGCTCGGATGGCCATACGGGGGGCGCAGGGGGAGAGGAGAGCTGCGCGCGGAGCAGATGGGGACAGGGGGCGGCAACCCCGACAAGAGACTGCGACATCACTGGATCGATGCGGTGAGGCCAAGCGGTAGGGATGGCAGGCGAAGTATTATTTATTTTACTCGGATTCCGATATGGGTGGCCCGGGGGACAGGTGGCTTGTGAGTTAGTAACTGGGTTTTACAGCGAGGGAGGGGAAGCCCTTGCATCAAGGGAGGGTGGGGTGGTCGAGGGCAGAGCATATGGCTACTCCAGTGGGTTTGGCTGATGACTTCTTCCAGTTCCTCAGCGGGAGACTTCAGGGTCCTTCTGGTCATTCGAGTATGTCCAGAAAGTTTTGAGGACTGTGCGCGTGGCGAGGGGAAGCCTCGTGGGTTTTCAAAGGACGGTGTTCCTCCCTAATCCGGGGTGGGGGGTGAAGTGGAGATGCACCTGGGAAAGCTTTTGTTCTGTCGACTGGATATTTACTTCCGTGGCTTGTATGGCCAGAAGAATCTGGGAGGAAGAGAAAAAGCTGGAAACCACATTGTGGCCCCAGGCAGATGGGTTGCAGGTGTTCGCAGGGTCCCCAGGGAGTTTGAAGCCTTATTCCCCAGAGTCGCTCGCTGTCTTCACCCCGCTTGAGCACCGAGAGCAGCCCGGCCGTGTGGGTTTTAGTTTCAGCCTCCCCTCTGAGTCCTTGGGTACTCTCGCCTGGGACCACTGGAGGCGGCATACTCGGAGATCCTCGGGGAGCCCAGCAGCCAGGGGCCCCAGCCTTTGGCTCCCTGGCTGCCACCTCTCCCTGAGTGGGTGGACACATGGGGCCCTGCTCTTGTGAGCCCGCCGCTCATTTAGATTTAATAGACAAGTGTAAAGTGACAGAGGTTGGTAGTAGGATTGTTTCTTACCTCCCAGGATTAGGGCCTTATGACCTACTCGGGTCCGTTTAACTCTGCTTCTGTCATTATTCTACACTAGAAGCGAGTGGTGTTTCTGGTCAGGTTCCCATCTCACAGAGTGGGCAGTGAGTGGAGGCACCGTGGGCCGGGCTGTCTGCCCGGCGGTGGTACACCTCTGGGAGTTCGGACCTGAGCCCGGGGCTCAGTGACTGACCAAGTGTCCAGCTATGCAAGGCCCGCAACTGGCCAGCACCGCTCCTTCCAGGCTGGGCTCTTTCGAGCCATCGGGTCACCTGCAAGGCATCCGCCCCCTTTAATGCTTTTTGGGCCAGTGTGAATGGGGCCAGAAAACTGAAATTTTGAAGCAGCCGCATTCCCTTTTAGACCTAGTTCCTTCTGTTTTAGCGTAGACATGGCCCTGGGGCCTGAGAGCCAGCAGCGGGCGGGAAGGGGGCCTGGACGGTGGTGGTAAGAATGGGCCTGGCTGGGTGAGGGCGGGGGTGGGCGGGGTGCTGAGGAGGACAGGGGTTCCCGCAGAGGCGCCGGCGGTGCTGGGCAGTGCCGCCTGTCCCTGGGCTCTCTCTCCCTGCTGCGAGAAGGAGCCTCAGGAAGGGCCCAGGGCAAGGTGCACCAGCCCCGTGGGACCGAGGGCCGGTCCGCACCCATCCCGCCTGGCACAGCCCTGAGTACCCCCCTTTGGTGCCCCTCCTGGGCCCAAGCCGCCCCGCAGCTGTCAGCAGGAGGACCTAGCTTTAATAAAGAGTGGACAAATGAGCTTTGTGACTGGATTCCGTGTTGTTGCCACTCCTCAGGGCCCTCAGGGGGGCCCTGCAAGGCGTCAGGCCCACCTTGTTCCTGCAAACGCTCTTTAGAAGTTTTTCTTCTTAGAAACTAGAATTGGCCTGTGAGGAGTCAGCCCAAGAGAGCTTTGGCCCCTGCCACCTGTGTCTACTGTGTCCTCCCGGGAGTCCCCAGTGGGCCTGCACACTGCCACCTGCTTCTTGTAATATGCACACCTGTATCGGGACATTGACATGTGGAGGGTCGTTGTAGCCAGGTCCCCTTCCTGGTGGTCCAGACCCCTGTTCTGAGGCCCCAGAGTCACATGGGTTTATCCAGGCTCACCCGCTCTGTGCCAGGGCAGAGCACACACCGCCGCCCCCCCCACCCCCCGGGGCCCCAGACACCTTCCTTTGAACTGATTTATTGACTTCTCACCACATGGTGTCCCCACGACCAGACCTGACCCTCCCATCCTTTCCCCACAGATCTGAAAAATACGAAGTATGAAGTAAATTCTCTTTTCAAGTGTGATTTGGAGGCATCAGAACAGAAGCCGGTATTTCAGTGGCAGATGGACATTAAGACCTAGTTTAAAATGGATGGCCTTGAGAATCTTAAAGTCTATTCAGAAAACTTAAGTTATTTCCTGAGGGGAAATAAGGCAATTCTGATGGTCATAGAAAAAAAGTAGACAGCCTCCCTGGTTTTGAGAGGATTTCCAAGTTTCTGGAGTCCTGATTCATTCCACAGATGTCAATCTAGCATCTCCCATCATTGCCAAGGAGGAAAGGAAGCCCCCAGTGCCCCGTGAGATGTGACCCATGAAAGCTGGTGCTTTGAGAGTCACAAGGTCCTGAACACCCTCTGGTCTCCACTTAACCTTTATTGCTTGAATTTCCCCATCCTCCTCCCTTTCTCCTGACCCTTTCACGTAATCTCTTCAAACACTTCCTTCTAACTTTTTTTCTTTTCCTAATTGGCTACACATGGAATAAAATATTTTGAAATTTTTGGCTATATTTATTAAATAAAGCTTTATGATCCTTGTTCATTATTTAATTTTTTCCTGATTATAAAATTCACGCTAGTTGTAAAAATTCCAACAGTGCAAAAATGTGTTAAGTACACACTTCTCATTTCCTAAAGAGTCACACTACATCCAGCCATCAGGTACCACGGTTGCTTCAGGAGGTGTGGGAGCACACTTCTTCTATGTACGTGGAAATGTTTTAAAACTAGGGACATGCTTTACACGCTCTCTTACAACTTGCTTTTTTCATTTAACCATGTGACATTCTTTCTTAACCTGACAGAGCTACCTCACTCATTTTAACTGCTCCATCGTATTTTCATTTTGTGACTATACCGTCGTCTATGTAACTTCTCCATAAATGGCTATTTGGTTGTTTCCAACTTCTCACTGTTGCAAACAGTGCTTCAACATAGATTCTTGTACGTATATCTGTGCAGTTATGTAGATTTTTAAGGTACCTGTTTATATGAGGTAAAGTCCTAGAAGTGCTGTTGCTGTGTCAAAGGGCATGCATATTTAAATTGGGGGATATAGCTAAATTGCCACCGAGTACGGCTAACTCCAGCCCGGCACTGTCTACTCCCAGCGCAGTGAGAGAGTGCTAGTGGGGTCCGTGGCCACCTTAACACAGAGCATCAGCATTCAGTTTAGTCTCGGTTCTTCATTTTACAGAGAGATGAATGGCTTGCATCTCTCTATTTCTTTTTTCTTTCTTTCTTTCTTTTTTTTGGTCACCCGGCACATGCAGCATGCGGATCCCAGTTCCCTGACCAGGGATCTAACCCGTGCCCTTGCAGTGGCAGCTCGGAGTCCCAACCACTGGGCCGCCAGGGAAGTCCCTCTATTTATTTTTGACATATAAATAGGTTATTTTTTTAAAACCCGTGGCCTTTGCTAAGATGTTTCTGTGGCTGTGGGTAGAAAGTATCCCCACCCAGACCAGGTTGGCCTCTCTCAGATTACAGCTCCTTCACTGTTTGTGTGTGACCTGTGTTTTCTGCTGCAGCCTCTCCCACGGTTCCAAGGAGCCAATAGGAGGTCCCCCTTTCTTTCTGTTCATTCCTTCAGCAGAATCCCTGAGCAGAGCACCGTACTGTGGGCATGTTCAGTGGCCTCCGTCCTCAAGCCCATTAAAACATTCTAATCCCCCAACTCAGTGCTTTGAAAACTGGCTTGTAATCCACAGTGAGAAATCCATTTTACATAGTTGTGACCTAGTGCATGTGCGCATGCAAACACACACACACACACACACACACACACGCTTTCATGAACCAGTACTTAACCCTTACTGCACTTTTTTATCCCACCATATTTAATCTATTTCATTTAAAAAAAAAAAAAAGCTCAACCCATGATGAGTCATGACCTGCAGTGTGGAAACCACAGTTTGAATTCCCCTGCACTCCAGCCCCCTTCTGAGTGAGAACCTCCCCCAGCTATGGGGGCGGGGGGTGCTTTCCCAGTGTCCAGGAAAGCGAAGACAAGAGGCTAGGCTGGGACCCTGCAAGACTTCTGTTCAGATGAACCTCTGTCTGAGCTGCTGCATCTAAGGCCATGAAGGGACTAGGGTGGACCTTGGTGACCTGGGCAGGGGTGCGGGGGGGTGGGGAGCTAGGACAGTGTACCTTTCTGGATGCCCAGAACCCTTATCTCCAGGGACTGGGTATGGGGGCTGGCTGCCTCTTCTCCCTTCTGTCCTCTTCCCCTTCCTGTCGCTTCTCAGAGAGGGGGAGATGCCAGGGCTGGTAATAATAGCCGCTCACACGTCTACAGCATCTGTATCTTAGGCTCTGTTCTGAGCGCTTTATGTGAATTAATTCAATTTAATACAACAAATCTATTATTGTTAGTCCCATTTTGCAGATGAGGAAATTGAGACACAGAAGTCTCCTGCCCAAGATTTGCCATGATTCAAGTCCAGGCAGTGTGGTTCTCTGGTGTGTGCCTGACTCTTTCGGGAATTGGAGTTGATGGGCAGAAGAGTGGACTCCTTTAATGGAACAAGTCTTTCTTGGGGTCAACCTATCCCCCCCACATTGGGTGTGCTGACCCCCTGATGATGGCCCAGGGGAGAGCATAGGACCTAACCAAGCAGTTAGATTGGTCCCTTCAATGTGAAGGGGAGAAGAAATTCTCTTTCTGGAGGGTCACTGGGTTGGTGGGATGTACTTTGCGTTGCCAACAGGTGCTGCGTTTGTCATGTGGAGAAAGCCTGTCTTGGATTTGCAGAGAGAGAAGGCTGATGCTATTCCTCCTGTCCTTGGATAGAGCCATTGCCCAAGCCCTACAGGGATAACGTTTTGCTCTAAAGCTGGTTGGAGTTGGGTTTCCATTGCCTGCAGCAGGTTGAGGCCTGACCAGTATAGGGGAGTCTGGGAGCTTTCAAAATGACAGTGGAGGTTACACAGTTATTGGATGCCCACCTTCCTGACTTTCTGCATTTGGAAGGTTCAAGCTCTCAGGGAGGCATGGGGCCCTGACCAGGACATCTAGCCTGGCCGGCGTGGTGTGTGATCCCAGGGGCTTATGTGCCCTTGTGAAGGTGCCCTCAGAGGTGGCTGTGCAGAGACCAGTTTTCTACATGTGTGAGGGTCACAGGCCGCTGTGCAACCAGAATGCACCTGCTGCAGATGCGTGGGTGGTCGTGGAGTCAGAAGCTCTGTCCTGTCTGTTGTTTTGTTGACTGCATCTGTGTCAAAAACAACCCCCAAACCTAGTGGTTTAACACAAGCACCATTTGATGATATGCATGGATTCTGTGGGTCAGGAGTTCAGACGGGCACAGTGGGGCTGGCTTTTCTCTGCTCCGTGATGTCCGAGACCTCAGCTGGGGGAGACTTGGCAGCTGGAATCGTACACCTGGACTTGGGCTAGCATGCCCCCAGGTGGGCCTCCCTGTGTGGCTTGGTGGTCTCGGGGTGATTGGATACCAGTGATCCCAACGTGTTCCACACACAAGGCAGAAGCTGCATGGCCTTTTGGGACCTCACCTGAGAAGTCACATTGTGTCACTTCTACCATATTCCATTGGTCAAAGCTATTTCAAGGGGAGGGATGTAGAACCCCAATTCTCAGTAGTAGGAATGTCAGAGAATTTCATGGTCATTTTTTTAATGGCCACATCTATCATTCCTCATATGGGTGTTAACCCCCTAGAATAAAGCCATCTTCATTTGGATTTTTAGGAGACCCTCAGCAGAGTGGCTGCCCCCTGCCCCCTGCTCTTCCTAAAGGGAAACTTGCCACATGTGAAACATATGTGTATCTCCAGGAATCCTCAGATATGCAGAGAGATAGTCCTGCAGATCTATTACTCAACCAAGAAGAGCCAGCCAAGGACCACCAGACATTTGAAGGAATCCTGCTAGATGAAAGCAAACCACCAAAATAAACAGGAAAAAAATGGTGTGGGAAGAAACAGAGAAAATTCAGGAAACAAGAGGACTTTAAAGATTTATAAATTAGTATCTTCAGGAAGATCACAAGCAGGATGGAATTTCATGGGTGTGGGCCAATTCTGTCATCCACTGGTAGGATTAATTCTGTGAGAGTGTGGAAGGCAGAATTCTAAGAATGACCCCCAGTGACCTTCACCCTTGTATGGTTGCTCCCTTTTGAGGTTGGGGGGACCTATGAATGGGAAGATATATCATTCTAGTAATGACATTTCCTTGTATTGCAACACTGGGTGGGCTTGACCTAAACACACGAGACCTTTAAAAGCAATGAGTTTTCTCTGGCTGGCAGCAGAAAAGGAAGAAAGAGATTTGAAGCTCAACAGTGCATGCTGGCTTGAATACAGAGGGGGCCACATGCCCAGGAATTTTTCTCCAGGAGCTGAGGAAAGCTCTTGTGCCACAGTCAGAAAGAAAGTGACGCTCCAGTCCTACACCCTCAGGGATCTGAATTCAGTCAGCAGCCTGCATGAGCTCAGAAACATATTCTTCCCAGGAGCCTCCAGGTGACAGCCCAGCCTGGACAACACCTTGACTTTGGCATTGTGAAGCCCTGAGCAGAGAATCCAGCAGAGCCTACCTATACTTCTTACTTAAAGAACTTTGAGATAATAAATGGGTAAGTTTTAAGCTACAAAATTGTGATAACTTGTCAGGCAGCATTATGGATTGAATGTATGTGTCCTCCCCAAATCCATATGTTGAAGTCCTAACTCCCCAGTGTGGCTGTATTTGGAGAAAGGAAGCAATAAAAGTTAAATGAGGTCATAAGGGTGGGGCCCTGGTCCAAGATTATTGTCCTTGTAAGAAGAGACACCAAAGAGTCTTTCTCTCTCTGACTCTCTCTCTCTGTCTCTATCTCTCTCCCCTCGGTGCCATGTGAAGGCACAGCAAGAAGGTGGCCCTTTACAAGCCAGAAGCACCACTCTTATAATTAATTTTACTTGTCAACTTGACTGAGCCATGGGGTGCCCAAATATACGGTCAAACATTATTCTGGGCTGGTCGGAGAGAGTGTTTCTGGATGAGATTAATGTCTGAATCAATAGTTCAAATGTTGGCTGTGTCACTCAACACAGCCTGAATAGAACAATAAGACTGAGTAAGGGAGAATTCCCCCTTTGAACTGGGACATTGGTGTTCTGCCTTTGGACTCAGACTGGAACTATAGCATCAGCTCTCCTGGGTCTCCAGCATGTCAACTGCATATCTTGGGGTTTCTCAGCCTCCAGAATTATGTGAGCCAAATCCTTATAAGGATCTCTTCCCATATGTAGATCCTGTTGATTCTGTTTCTCTGGAGAACACTGACTAATACAGCTCTCATCAGAAACCAACCCTGCTAGACCTTGATCTGGGAATTCTAGGATCCAGAACTGGGAGAAAATTAATTTCTGTTGTTTAAGCACCTCCCCCCCAATATTATATCAGAGATTCATGAAGACATTGCCTGTATGAAATAAGAACTGGATGTTAGGAAAAAGGAACATCAGGGTACAAGAAAAAAACCTGGCAATTAAAAATAATGGCCCAAAAGAAAAACAAAAGAAAAATTAGAAGTTAAAGTTTATCTCTCAGAATATAGAGCAGAAGAAAGAGGCAGAAATAATGACACAAAGGATGAATTCAAGAGTCTCCACACCGAACTTTTCCAGAAGGAAAGAAAAAAGAAAATCATGATTGAAGAAATTAACAGAAATAACAGATGATAATTTCCTAGAGGTCATGGACCCAGGTCTTCAGAATGAAAAGGTCCACCAAGTGCTGCGCAGAATGAATGGAATTCCATTAATAGATGTAATCTCATGAAAATCCAGGACAACAGATATAGAGAAGATTTTAAAAGCTTCTAGAGAGGAAAAATCAGTCACCTGCAGAAGAACAGAGATACAACTGACATCAGATTCCTCATTAGCATAACTGGAGCAAAGCCTGCAACCTTCTTAGGGAAATTACTCTTCTTTGTACTTTGAGATTTACTCTGGAAAATTTCAAATATATACAAAACTTGAAAGAATAGTCTACCAAATGCATTGTGTCCATCTCCTACCTTCAAGAATTGACGACTTATGGCCAAGTTTGCTTCACCTACACTCCTGCTGACCTCCCTGTCTTCCAGTGCCTTGATTTTTTTGGAGGCAAATTCCAGACATCTTATCATTTCATCTGTAACTATTTGAGTGTGTATCTCTAAAAGGTAAGGATTCTTAAAGAAACACAAACCACAATACCATTTTAATGCCTAAACTTACTGACAAAAATTGTTCAATACCATCGAGAATTCAGTGTTCAGATGTTGCTCATTGTCTCATAAATGTATGTGTGTTTTAACAGTTTGTTTGAATCAGGATCCAGATAAGGTCCTTACATTGCAATTTGTTGATTTATCTCTTATGTCTCTCTTAATCTTTAGGGTCCCCAAATCTTACTTTTTCCCCCTGGAATTTATTTGTTGGGGAGACTAGGTCCTTTGTCCTATAGAGGTTCCCACAGTCTGGACTTTGCTGAGTGTGGATGTGTTGTGCTATTAACATTTTACCCTGCGTTTTTGAAAATTAATCAAATTCATGTCCCCCCCCCCCCACAAGACTGCTTCATTGATGGTGGTGTGTACTTCCATCAGGAGACACATACGTGTCTGGATGTCTCTCCTGTTGTGGCATTAACACTATTGATGATTATTGCACAAATATGATAATTCACTAGGGGTTACAAAATGACTGTAGTCTATCACTTCTTTCTCATGTATTAGCTGCTTACTTCCCAAAATAGAAGCTTTTCCTCATCAACTATTTCGTACCTTGAGGTACAGTTTGTGTAGGAAAGACAGGAAAAAAATGTTTGAGTCTTTTTCTTCTTTTTTTTTTTCCTTAATTATTATTTATTTATTTATTTATGTCTGTATTGGGTCTTTGTTTCTGTGCGAGGGCTTTCTGTAGTTGCGGCAAGTGGGGGCCACTCTCCACCGCGGCGCGCGGGTCCCTCACTATCCCGGCCTCTCCTGCTGCGGAGCACAGGCCCAGCAATTGCGGCTCACGGGCCCAGTCGCTCCGCGGCACGCGGGATCCTCCCAGACCAGGGCTCGAACCCGCGTCCCCTGCATCGGCAGGCAGACCCCCAACCACTGCGCCACCAGGGAAGCCCTTTTTCTTCTTTTTAAAATAAGTTAATGCGTTTTATTTTTTTTCCAGCTCTATTGAGATATAATTGACATATAACATTGTGTAAGTTTAAGGTGTACAGTGTGATGATTTAATATACATACATATTTCAAAATTATTACCATAATAAGGTTAGTTAACAGATGAGCCACCTCACATAGTTACCACTATTATTTTTTGTGATGAGAACATTTAAGATCTACTCTCTTAGCAACTTTCAAGTCTACAATACAGTGTTGTTAACTGTACTCGCCATGCTGTACATTAGATTCCCAGAACTTATAACTGGAAGTTTTTACCCTTTGACTAACACCTCCCCATTTCCCCCACCCCCAGCTCTGGCAACCACTGTTCTACTCTGTTTCTGAGTTGATACTTTTTCTTTATCAGTTTTCAAAAACTTGGTTCTCTAGCATCCTCCACAGGTTTCAAAGAGTTGATTTTTTGAGGATCATTTTAACCCATTGCAGTTACTATTCTTATTAATGTTCAAATTGTTCCATCTATAGCTAATTGGAGCCTCTTGAAGGTGGCTCCTATGTCTTTTTACTCAACACTAATGATCTTTGATAGCTTCCTTACTTCCTGGTATGACAAGATGTCCCAGGCTTACCTTGACAATTTCCTACCCCAAACCTGTAATCAGCCAATTCTCCAAAAGCCCTGATTCCTTTAGAGGGAAATGATATATAGGGACCACAATTTGGGTGCTGGGGTGCTCAGTGCTACTAGGTGGAATTTTTTTCCTAAGGAAAAAATAATTTTCCGTCTGGAATTCTTTTTTTTTTTTTTTTGATTGATTGATTGATTGATTGCTATGTTGGGTCTTCGTTTCTGTGCTAGGGCTTTCTCTGGTTGCGGCAAGTGGGGGCCACTCTTCATCGTGGTGCGCGGGACTCTCACTATCGTGGCCTCTCTTGTTGCGGAGCACAGGCTCCAGACGCGCAGGCTCAGTAGTTGTGGCTCACGGGCCTAGTTGCTCCGCGGCATGTGGGATCTTCCCAGACCAGGGCGCGAACCCGTGTCCCCTGAATTAGCAGGCAGATTCTCAACCACTGCGCCACCAGGGAAGCCCCCCGTCTGGAATTCTATATCCAGCCAAGCTATTCTAGTTATGAGGACAAATAATGATATTTTTAGATATGCAAGAATTCAGAAATTTTACCTTCCATTAAATCCGTTAGGAAGCATGTCAGAAATGGAAAGAATCAACCAAGAAAGAGAAAAATTTGGAATGTAGGAAACAGTGGAGCTAGTCTGGGAGAAATAGCTGCCCAGACCAACAGCTATACATCAGTCCAATTTGAGCAAGAGGATGGGCAGCTTCAGGAAGTAGGTCTCTGTGAAACAGGGGGAAACTGATAGAGTAGGAAACATGACTGAATGGTTGGTTATGGAAGAGCAGAGCTGCGGTGAAAGGCAGGTCAGCATGTAAAAACGAACTTTGTCTGGGAACAGACAACATGGGGCATCTCAGGGCCATTAAGTGAACTCTCTTTGGGCACAAATTGGATCAGGGAGGAACCAGGGTATTGCTCCCACCTTGAGTGTGCTTGCCAGCACAGTGCTCGAAGCAACAGGAAGATACACTCTCCTTTCCTCCACTTGCCAAGTCACACACAAGCGCATCTAACTGGCCAAGTCTAATTTGAATCGAGAACCCTAGCAGCAAGGGAGTCTGGGAAATGCAATATTTAGCTTTCCAGCCTCAGTAGTACAGGAAGACACACTAGACAGAGTGAGAATGGGTATGTGTGCCCACTTACCATATCCTTACCCCCTGCCATCAATGTGGAACCCCACAGGAGGCCACTTGTGGACCCCAGAATTTGTGGGGTGAGGCTCTCTGGTCCCCAGTGTTGAAATGTGTCAGCCCTGCCCAGACCATGGATGAAGCTCCATGCCTAAGACCTGCAAACACTGCAATTTCCATCCACAGAAGGTTCTGGATCTGTTTGTGTATCTGAGAAACTTGGACTGTCTCTTCTGGGAGGTGTCATAGGAGAACTAAGAAACCTTAGAGAGGTCAGAACACATCTATTCTTCTCCCACAGGACAATGTTAACTACTTCATCCAGACACCTTCCTAATGTTCTGGACCCTTGCAGTAGAATCACACGCAGTTTCTTTCTTTTTTTCTTCTTTTTTTTAATTGAGATGAAATTTACATAACATTAACCATTTTGAAGTGTACAGTTCAGTGGCGTTCACTATATTCACAATGTTGTGCCTCCACTACCTCTATCTAGTTCCAAAGCATCTTCATCACCTGGAAAGGAAACCCCACACCCATTAAGCTGTCACTCCCGATTCCCCCTCCCAACCCCTGGCAACCACGAATCTACTCTCTCTCAGTACATTAGCCTATTCTGGATAATTCGTATAAATGGAACCATACAATATGTGACCACAGTCACTTAGTCATGTCACTTTGCACAGTGTTCGCAAAGCTCATCCACACTGTAGCATGTATCAGTACCTTCTCCCTTTTTGAGGCTGAGTGATATTCCATTGTGTGTGTAGACCACACTTTAGTTACCCATTCATCCATTGATACGGACTGTTTCCACCTTTTGACTGTTGTGAATGGTGCAGCTGTGGACATTCATGTACAGGTATTTGTTTGAGTCCCCGTTTCGGATCTTTTGGGTATAAGTCTAGGAGTGGAATTGCTGGGTCATAGGGTAATTCCGTTTAATTTGTTGAAGAATCACCAAACTATATTCCAACACAGCTGCACCATTTTACATTCCCACCAGCAATGTATGCGGGTTCCAATTTCTCCACATACTCACCAACACTCATTATTTTCCTTTTTTAAACAATTATAGCCATCCTAGTGGGTGTGGGCACTGATAAACAGGGTGTAGGCATAAGAATTTCCCATCCACAAACCAAAATGGATGAGGAAAATTTGCCCAGGGTCACAAATTAGTCAACATTCTTTTGACACTTTTCTCCATGGGACTAAATTGCATCCCAGTGATCTGAAGGAGAAAATTATCACCTAAGACCTACATCTGCCTTGATGTCAGTGTAACAAGGAAGAAAATGGTACACATTTTGGATGAAATGCCCGGTGAACTAACAGGTTTACAACTAAGGGAAGTAAAGATTTGATTTTTCCCACCCTAGTTCTGACCAGGCAGGACCTTGTACTTGGCAAGGGCTGGAGCCCATCATTTAGACCAGAGGGTTTAAGCATTTTCTGGGACAGGAAGGCTTCCCTGTTGCTTGTCAACTTGTGTGACTTGAATTATTTCTCCAAGATAGGAAGCCATTTGATCTGGGTATACAGACCTGGAACTTGACTTCCAAATGGCGCTTTGTCTTCCCAACATTGCTTCTTAGGTTCAAATCTCATTTAACTATGACCATAAACAAATCCTTGTAGACTCAAGCAGTCCCATGAGAACTGATAACAAAATCTACTGGGACAAAGAGAACACTGTGAGGATAGGCTGCCCCTTACTTAAGATTGTGGGGACGAAGAATGAGAAAAGCATGCAGATTCCATGGCTGACTTTGGCTTTACAGAGAGCCTCCCGAGAACAAAGGCAAAGTGTATTAGTTAGCTAGAGCTGTGTAACAAAGCACCACACACTGGGTGGCTTAAAACAACAGAAATTTTTTGTCACACAGTTCAAAGGTTACAAGTCCAAAATCAAGGTGTGGACAGGGCCATGCTCCTTCTGAAACCTGTCGTGGAGAATTCTTCCTTGTCTTTTCTAGCTTCTAGTGTGTGCTGTCAATTCTTGATGTTCCTTGCTTTACAGATGCATCACTGAAAACTCTGCTTCGTGGTCATGTGGCTATCTTCACTTGGCATCTTTCTCCTTGTGTGTCTCCTCTTCTTATAAGGACACCAGTTACACTGGACTAAAGACACACCCTACTCCACTATGACCTTATCTTAACTAATTATACCTGCAAAGACCTTATTTCCAAGTAAGGTCACATTCTGAGATACAAGATGTTAAGACTTTGACATATCTTTTGGGGGAGACACATTTCAGCCTATAACACAAGGGAAAGTGGCAAACATGACCAAGTGACAGAAACAGACACAACCCTGATGTGACTGTTTGGGCCCAAAGGTCTGACTGTGTCTGAAGCTAGCAAGACCCATCCTGGACTTTTAGTTACTTAAAGACAACAGTTTTCCTTTTTTGATATAAGCTCATTTGAGTTGGATTTCTGTACTTGCAGCAGAAAGGGTCCTAAATGGCAAAGCATCCTTCAGGTTTCTGTTTAAACATCTGTTCCTTGGACAGGTCTTCTCTGGTCCCCTAATCTATGTTAGATGTCCCTGTTCTACACTCTTATAGCACTGCATGGGCTCTATCTTTCACAGTTCTTATCACAAGTTACATTATTATCTGTGTTACTGGTTTAATGACTGTCTCCTTCATGAGAAGGATCATGTGATCCAACAAGGCAAGGACAGAGTTTGTTTGGATCTCTCCCCACTGACCAGCGCAGTGCCTTTTAGTAAAAACAATCTGTACAATAAACATGCCTGAATGAATGAATCATTGAATGGGTGACATGTAGACCTAGAGACACCTGGTTTGGGATGGTCTCCAGCTAGTGACAATTCTTTACTGAGTTGGGGAGCCTCTCAGCCCATCTTAATCTTCAAAGCCCCATAACCTCCCCAGCCCAAAGGAAGCAAAGACAGACTACCTTTTTAGAAATTGCTACTAATAAAGGCAGGATAAAAGGATGACATGGACATTAAAAGACCATTAATACAAATGTTTTTATATTTTTGAAAAATTAATACATGCATATCATAAAAATTCAAACATGTTAAAAGGCTTTAGTTAGGAGTGGCAAAAAATGTTATTCTTTTTCTCATAGCTATTCCAGAGCCCCACCTGCTCACCATTCCCTTCCTGAAAGGCACCTGCTGTTATTAACCTCTCGTGTGAATCAGAGAAACTATGTTCATATTCAAATACATATATATCCCTCCCTTCTTTTTAAACGAATGGTGCGTAACTAAACACAGTGCTTGTATCCTCTTAACCATATTTCCTGAAGCTAGTTCCATATTAGCACAATGAGATTTACCTCTTCATTTTAATGCTACATAGTTGCATTGTATGAATGTTTGTTTGTTTGTTTGTTTGTTTTTCACTCAGATCCCCTTTAATGGACACCTTGGATGCTTCCTGTCTTTTGCTACCACAACCGATGCTGGAAGGCATGTATGTCCTCTGCCCACACTTGTTAATGTGGTTGGTAGGATAAATTCCTAGGGGTGGAATTGCTGTGTCAGAGGGTACATTCGTGCTGGGTTTTGCCCAAGTAACTATAACAGGGTACACTCTCATCAGCAGCACACTCGCTCCTGTTTTCCCACACCATTGCCAACAGTACGTATTAGCAAACCTCTTGATCTTTAGCTACCTGATGGGTAAAACAGAATGCAATTGTTTTAACTAAAAATGTAAAAATCACTGGCGTAGAGAATATACTATAATGAATAACCATGAATCTTTCGTCTATATCCAGACTTAATGTTTTCCTATATTGCATCAGCATTTTTATTTTGTTAGAAAAAAACATTACAGGTGCAGAAGAACTCATCTACCTTTCCCTCTCTAGTTTCATTCTCTTCCTTTTCTCTATGGAAGTGATTATTATCATTAATTTGCTGTTCATTATTCCTGTGTTTGTTTCTAGAGTTATACTACATAGTTATGTCTCTAAAACAATATTTTTGAATGTTGTTAAACTGTACACATTAGTCAAGTTCTGTGTATATATAACTATATAAAATTGTATATTTCACCATACATAATATATGTATACATACACACACACATGGTGTGCCTATATATTATACATGTTACTATGAATAATATATACTAATTATATTTTACAGTTATATATAACTATTTAAACTGTATATATTAGTCATCAACTTCATATATTACAACAAAAAGAACATTAGATCAAGTTCAACAAATTAGAAATAGAGGGAAACTTTCTTAGCCTTGTATGGGGTATATAACAAAAACCTATACAAACTTTACACTTGTTGGGAAAACATTAGATGGATTTCATTTAGAACTGGAAACAAGTGTATCCACCATCCTGCTACTGTTTAACATAGTGCTGGAGTTTCCATGCAAGGGCAGAGGTGGTGTAAGAATTTAAGTGGAAGAAATAAAAATGTCATTCTTCTCGGATGACATGATCTAGAAAAATGTAAGAATCCATTGCTAAAATACTAGAACTTATAGAAGTGTTCATACAAGATCAACCTGCAAATATCAGCAGTGTTTCTCTGCAATTGCATTTGTAATTGCAACCCAGCAATCCTAATGCAATCCTATTAAATGGTATTCCATGCGCTTGGAAGGAATGATGTCAATTCTCCCCAAATTCAATGCAATTTCAATAAAATTTTCAGTTGAGCTTTTTGAAGGCCTTGATAAATTTCGGTGGAAGAAGAAGCGTAAAGGGAGTAACTTACCCTACCAATAGGAGGAAAGCACAGACCGTTGGGCAGATGATGTTAGGGCAACTGGCTGATAATATTGGATCGCTATTTAACCTTGTATAAAGAAGTGGATGCCAGATACATTAAAGAACTGAATGTAAAAGTAAAATCATAATATTATCAGAACAAAATGTAGGTGATATCTTAGTGACCTCAGGGTAGGAAAGGACTGAACAAAACTCCAATGCCATAGCCATGAGGCAAAAAATTGATGAATTTGATTACTTCAAGGTTTGTAAATTTGTACTATGAAGGACTCCAGAGATAAACTCAATAAACAGATATCAGAGGGGGAAAATATTTGCAATGTCTAAAATACTCAAAAAACTCCTATTAATAAAAGAAGACAGCAGTCTAATGGGAAGGTGTGTATTTTAAAATTTTGTCTGGCACAGAACCTATTTTATTTTCTGAATTGATGTATGAACATATTTCATAAATCTGGAAAGTTCTTAGACCGTACCTTATAATATTGCCTTTCCATCATTCTATTTTCTTCTTCTCAATTCCTATTGGAACACTGGATTAAACTGTATTTTTATCCACCCCTCTCTCAAGCTACCAAAATCAGCTCAAATTAGATCAGAGACCTAATGTAAAACCTAAAACCGTGAAGCTTCTGATAAAACATAGGAGAAAATTTTCTGAACATTTAGAAATGTTAGACAAAGTTTTTTTAGATACAAGATCCATAAAAGAAAATAAATGATATATTGGACTTTATTAAAATCAAGAACTTTGAAAGACATTGTTAAGAGAATGATAAAACTGGGAGAAAATATTTACAAGTCACATATCTGATACAGGGGTTGTAGCCAGAAATATATAAAATTGTTAATTAACTATACTTCAATTTTTAAAAATTCCCAACAATAAAAATAATCTGATAACAGGATGAAAATAAATATTTCACTGAAGAAAGTATCTGGTATGGTTAAATGTATTATCCATCAAACACAGTTCTTTTCAATTTATATGATTGCCATATAGTTCTCCAGTTAATAAAAATGGAAATGTTTGATTAACTGAGCGGCTGTTCTTTATTGTTTTGCATTCTCCTCATAGCTTGTAAGCACTGAATTGTGCTGACTATGTAATTTGTATTTTATTCCATTAGTGGATATAAAGAGTTACTGATTATTGCTAATAATTAAATTACGTATTTCAACTTTTAAAAAAAACTCTAAAATTTCAATAATAAGAAAACAAAGGACCCCATTTTTTTTTTAATGGGCAAAAGATTTGGACAATTCACTAAAGTAGCTATATTGATGGCAATTAGGCACGTGAAAGGAAGGTCAGCATTATCAGTCATTAGGAAAATACAAATTTAAACCATGATAGGATACTACTACCCACCTATGAAAATGGCTATAACTAAATAAACTAACCATAGCCAATGCTGGCAAGCATGTGGAACTACTTGAACTCTCATACATCACTGGTGGGAATGTAAAACGATCTGTTTGGCAGTTTTTAAAGTGTTAAATATACATCTACCATATGACTCAGCTCTTCAACTCCTAGGTATTTACATAAGATGAATGAACTGAAACAGGTGGATGAAATGTCCAGTAACAGGTGGATGGATAAACAAAGAATGGTTTGCTCATGCAGTGGAATACAACTTGACAATAAAAAGGAATACAATATTGATACACTCAATAACACGGATGAACCTCAAAATAATTATGTTGCCTTCAAGATGCCATTCAAAAAGGCGTATGATTCCGTTTAGATAAAATTCAAAAATTCTAGAAAATGCAAAATCATCTACAGCGACAGAAAGATCAGGCAGTGATTGCCTGGGAATTGGCGGGGGTGGGGGGGGCAGGGAGAAGTGAGAGGTGGGGGATTATAAAGGAGCATGAGGAAATTTTTGGAGTCTGATCTGTTCATTATCTTGATGTGATGGTTTTACAGATATATACATGCACCCAAACTTATGATATTGTATACTTCTTTACGAGTTCAATTCACTGTATGTCACTTCTACCTCAATAAAATTGTGCCTCTGTTGCCTCAACACAATGGCTACCTCCCAGCTTTGTCATTAGAATCAAATGAGTAGAAACTTTTAGAATGGCTCTTGGCTCGTTAGTGGTGAGGGCTCAAAACGTGTTGTTTCTTACTGTTGTTACAAACACGGAGGCTCAGAGGAAAGTTTTAAGAAAGGAATTTATTTCTTAGTAAGCAGGCAATATTACCACCTACATAGAAAGCAAAATAGTATAGGAATCAAATGACTTGCAAGTAAAAGTAAAATTTGTTTCATAGTTGTCCTGATATCCGTTTTTTGTACCTTCTTTAAAAAGTGAATTTTTATCTTAAAAAATACAGTAAAAAAAAAAAAAATCCTGACAGCACAGCCAATTTTAGGTGTTAAATAAGGATGCTTGCATGACAATTTCCCCAAATTCCCTATAATTCCCTTTTTGCGATGGTCTAAATCCTTTGGAGAATCCTGGGAGATTTTCCCAGGAATACAGGTTTGTGGGAGAGAAAGAACCAAGTAGGTGGTCTTTCTTGGCTCAGACGACATTACTGTTAAACATTAATTACTGAGAACTTGTATTTCCTAAGACAAGCTCGTGTTTGCGTGATAATCCAGTTCCTGCAACCCCAGAAAAAAAACGTATGCAGCCTAAAGTGGTTTTTACAAAGAGACCTTGGAGGGATGAACATCGTTCAACATCTCATTGGTTGAAGAGCTTGCCCAATATGCCCTATGCACCCTCGGGATTGGCTGAGGCAGGCCCGCCGCTGGACTGCTTCCTCAAGACTGGCGGAGTCAGGTTCTCCACGCCCAATACTGCTTCCTCGGGATTGGCTAAGGAAGGCTCTCCACACTCGCTTCTGCTCCCTCAGGATTGGCTGAGGCAGAGTTTCCAAGAGCCATTCTGCTCTCCCAGGATTGGCTGAGGCAGGCTGTCCACGCGATTCTCCCTCTGGATTGGCTGAGTCTCTGAAGTTCTTCCCGCCTTCTCCCCGGCCGCCATCTTGCTTCCTTCCCCCAGGCCCTCATCAGTCAGCCCGCGGTGGAGCCCGGAGGCCAGCGGGTGGCTCAGCTCCGCGGAGGGAGCGGCAGGACCCCGGGGGTGACTCCCAGCATGCCTCCCCTCAGGTCCCGGCAGGTTTCCCGACCTCTTTTGCTCCCGGGCCCAGGCTGGTGTCCTCTCCTTGGCCTGCTCATGGAGCACAGAGGTGGGGGACCCGCAGGCAGGGTCCCCCTAACCGGGCCGAGGCCTTGACCCTTCCCAGCGCCCCTGCGGGCCCAAGTCAAGTCTGGAGGAGCCTCACCTCTGCCTCTGACCCTTGACCTTGGACATCAGTGGGACTCCAACCTGGGGTGATGGAAGATCCTGGTCTCTGTGGGGTTCGAATCCAGCCTGGGCGCCTGAATTTACCCAGGACTTCACGTGCATGCCTTTCCTTTCAAAACAAGGTTGAATGTTTCCCCCCGAACTTAACCAAGTGCCCTGGGACGTGGTTGCTTTTCTTGTGGTTCTGAATTTCTGCCCTTTCTATGCTCCTCAAGACTCTCCTAAGAAGTAGGGTCAGTGTCCCTCACAGATACAGAGCCTTTGGGCTGAAAGCCAGCTTATTCAGTAAATGTGGAGAAAGAGCATTATCGGGATGCTCTAGTCCCCAAGGAGGAGGGCAGAGAGGGAGCTCTGGGAGGGTCCAGGTGGATTTCCTCAGGGAATGAGTGCTTTTTTTCCTCTCCTCCGTAAAGGTGAAGGACGGAAAGTGATACAGATGCAGCTGTGTCCTTACCCACTTCTGTTCTCACTTTTTAGGTGTAAGAGGAGGGAAGAAGACATCATGAGAATACGGGCTCATGTTTCTTCTTCTGACTCAGTTGGCCTCTTTATTCTGGATGTCTGTCCTTCCTCATGGTCAAAGAGAGATGTGGCCCCTTGGATGGAGCTCCCATAAGTTTGTCTGGCGGCATGGCGGAACTGGTGATTTTGTTAGTAGTATGAATCTGGCATTATGCTTAAGAGCTGAATTTGAGGGAAATGGTCACAGTTTTATGACCTCTGCAGGTGACTGAACCTCTAAAAGCCTCAGTTTCCCCACATATATAGGGCAGCACATCTACATGATAGGGTTGCTGTGAGGTACATGTGGGAAGAGCTTGGTACAGTGTCTTAGGCTTTGCTGTGACAAATCACTGACCTCAGATTCTGAGTAGCTCAACCCAACAGGCATTAAGTTCTTTTATTTATTTATTTATTTATTTATTGTTGCATTAGGTCTTCGTTGCTGCGTGCGGGCTTTCTCTAGTTGCATCAAGCGGGAGCTACTCTTCGTTGCGGTGTGTGGGCTTCTCATTGTAGTGGATTCTCTTGTTGCGGAGCACGGGCTCTAGGCACGCGGGCTTCCATAGTTGTGGCTCACGGGCTCAGTAGTTGTGGCACACGGGCTTAGTTGTTCCGCAGCATGTGGGATATTCCTGGATCAGGGATAAAACCCATGTCCCCTGCATTGGCAGGCAGATTCTTAACCACTGCGCCACCAGGGAAGTCCTGGATATTCCTATTATTTTATTCTTTTCAAATTTTACTTTCAAAAAATATCTTAAATTTTGATGTCTTTTATTTATCACAAGAGACTTTTTAATATATTTATTGTTCACTTATTGATACATCCTGTCCTTTATTAATTCCCTTTTCATATCTTAAAGAAGTGACGATAATGTTGATCTTTTCAATGATTTATAAGAGCTGCTAATACATTAAAATTATAAAGTCTTTGTTTCTTATGTATATTATAAAGACCTTGTCTTAGTTTGTCTTTAAACTTAGTTCCAATTTTTAATCTGAAACTGAAATGTGTAACTTTCTAAAATAAAAACAGTTTTTAGGTTAATGGTTTCTCTGTTATCATATGTTTTCCCTATTGATTATATATTTCTAAAATTCACTATGCTTTAAGAATTTTCTTTTGAATTTTAAAATCTTGAATCCAGGTAAAACTCATTTATTCTAATGTGTGAACTAGGAATTTAACACTAATTGTATTTGAGTGCAGTCACTGGTTGAGCTAACATAGTATATTGAATACTTCCCACCAATCCCAAAGGCCCCTTTACCATTTGGTAAAGTGCTAAATACCCTTTGTCCTAGGCCTGTTCTCTAGCTCATGATCCTTTTGAATTTTTTCCTTATGGTAAAAATGTCAGAAAGATGCGCGCCTAACGGTTCAGCACAGTCATCTCTGGGAGAATGTGTGAGATACTTCCCACCCCCCTTCACTTGTGTGCATTTTGACTTACCTTCAATTTTCGTGTATTGAATCTTAAATTTTGCACCCTCTTACTTCTTTTTCATTCACATTTTAAAAAAATTGCTTGGGGAATTGCCTGGCGGTCCAGTGGTAAGGACTCCAAGCTCTCACTGCGGAGGGGCGGGTTCCATCCCTGGTAGGGGAACTAACATCCCACAAGCCCGGCAGCAATGCCAAAAAAAAAAAAAGACAAAGAAAATTGCTTGGCTGGGCTAATTTGGTTAACTTTTTCATCTGTGTTCTTAAATCTCTCTCTAGCTGGCGGCTGCGAGGAGGCCCCTCATCTCCAGGCGGGGGTGATGGTGATGCAGAGCGGTAGAGGCTGGGGTACTGTGGGGGTGATGTAGGGGCGGGGGCGTGGAGGGGGAGGGGCAGGTGAGGTCGGACGAGGAGAGCTGGGGATGACGTGGGGAGCGACGGGGTTGTGGGAGTTGGGGCGATGTGTGTGCGGGGTTGGGGGTGAAGGGGGCGGGCCCCGCACAGGCCCCGCCCCCACAGTGGGCGGAGCTCGCCGAGGACCTACAACGCGCGGCGTCGGGCTCTGTGCGCAGGCGCGCTTCGGTCCTCGGCGTGGCCCCCTGGTGGTCTCGGGCCTGTGTGGGCGCGGCCGCGCGTGGGGCGGGCTGTAGGCCCTGGAGGTCGGCGCCCTGGTCAGCGCGGGCCTCCCGAGGCTGCGAAGAGGGGGCATGGGGCGGAGGCGGAGGCAGCGCCGCCTGGGCCGCGTCCACACTGAATGGGGGGAGACTGGGGGTCCCGAGCGAACGCGCGGGAAGGGCCGCGTTTGTGGGAGAGGCCGCGCTGGCTGCGGGGTCTCCATCCTCGTAATCGCCGAGGCGGCCCGAACGCGGCCCAGAAGACTGAGCGACAGACCCCATCGGGCCCCGCAGCCCGGGGAGGTAAGACGAGCCCCGCGACGCTGCTCGGCGCGGCGTGGCGCGCGTTCCTCGGGCCCGAATACGTAACCGAAGCGTGTGTGCCTGAGGCTTGCGGCGGCGGTTTGCATCCCGGGTTTCCTTAGTTCCCTTAGACTGGTGTCCGTCTGGCCCAGCGCTGTCCGGAACAGCCTCCGGCCGCGACGGAGACGCCCCGCAGCTGTGCAGTCCAGGGGCCAAGGGCACTTCAGCCGCGGCCGGCCCGCCTTTGTCCTCAGCCTCCTCTGCGGTCGTAGAAGTGCGGCCTGAGGTCTCTGGAGCTGCGTGTTCTCAGAGAGGCAGATCTGGCACCCGGATGAAGGTTCCCGCTGAAGTGAATTTGTCCCCTAGGCTCTACTGGAACAGAGCATCTCTACTGAGCCGGAAGGAGGGGGACTCCAGGAACGGGAATCTCACAGGGAAGAACCCCCGCTCCCTCCAGCCTCTGACCCGAGACCCATCAGAGCTTCAGAAGAGAAGCGGAAGAAACCCAGAAAAGGAGCGTATCGCCCGGCGGGCCGAGGCTTGAGTGATTTCACCACCATCAGCTGTGAGTCACTTTGGACGAGAGAAGGGAGCTGGGACTGAGTGAGACACGTGGCGGGAGTGGTGGGATGCTGGGGGATTCCGCAGCTGGGAAGCGTTTATCTTTAACCCCACCCCAAATGGCACCCTCCCCTCCCTTCATTCTCCACCAGTTCTTTCCAGAAGCTGGGCAGCGCTTTTCTGTCGTTCCTGTTCTTAGAGTCAAGAGTAGTAGTTCCCAGACGGTTTGCCAGGATTATCTATTTTTTTTCATTTGACAGAAGGGAAAAAGCCTGAAAGGGGAGATGACTTGTGAGGAATCGGTAAGAGGCACATAGAAGTCCTGGCATGTGCTGTCCACACGATCGCACGGAAACACGTTTCGTCTTAAAAAAATCCTTTTGAGGACGTCCCTGGTGGTCCAGTGGGTAAGACTCCACGCTTCCAATGCAGGGGCCCGGGTTCGATCCCTGGTTAGGGAACTAGATCCCGCATGCATGCTGCAACTAAGAAGTCCACATGCTGCAACTAAAGATCCCCTGTGCTGCAACTAAGACCCGGTGCAGCCATAAAAAAATAAAAATAAATTGATAAATATTTAAAAAAAAATCCTTTTGAGAAACAGCAAGTTAGAAGAAACAGTTTTTCTTTTTAAAAAAACAAGTTTAAGGCACTTATCCTTTTTTTCAAAACTTTATGAGGATTCTCAGACTCAGGGGGTTAACATCTTGGTAGTAAAACAGTTACGCAAAATAGCCTTTAGGGTTTTTCCCCCTGCTATATCAGTTTTAATGAAGGCATCATATTTCATATTTTGAGATGCTATCATTTGCTTAATAATTCTGCTTTAAATATTTCTGTGTTAGTGAGAGGGGAACATAAATAGTTAAAGGAGTAGGGAACATTGTGGGTTTAAGGATTCACGAAGGGGCAGATGTTAACCTTCCTCTCCTTCTCCAGGATTAAAGGTTACCCAGCTGGCGTGTGGAAGTTTTTAGGAAGAGCGTTGAGGAGCTCTCATCATCCTGTTCCTCTTTCCTCCTCTTCCAGGAATGCCTTCCCAAGTTTTGACAGTCTTCCAGGAACAACAGAAAATGAACAAATCCCAGGTGAAGTATTTCTTTTCTCTATTCCCTATTTCATTTCCCAGTGGATTTCATGGCTTTTATTAGGGTGTTCATATATTAAGATGGAAAAGTGGAAACAGATAAAAAGCCACCAAAATGGGATTCATCCTATCCTTCCCACCCCTCACCTCATCCTGGGTGGCATCTAGGCTCTACTACCTTTAAGATGTCATCATTTCTTAAACCTGTCTTTTCTACTTAATTCTTTCTCCCCTTATCAGAGCTTCATCTTCTCTCCCCTGCACTGTTGGAACAGTTTTTTGCTTCTTTTTCCCCTAGGTTAAGTCTGTCCTCCTGAGTAATCTGAAATGCTATTCAGATGCTGCCACTTCAGTATGGAAACCACTTGAATAGCTTCTGGCCCTCCAGAGGGAAAAGGCTGAGCTTCTTATCATGAAATTCAGGCTGTTGAGAACAGAACCACTTCCTATTTCTCTTTGTTTTATTAAATATTTTTAAAAATTCTCATATTCTACTTTTTATTCAACAGTGATTGATTAGTGTGTGAGGTACTGAACTGTGTGCCACAGACTCTGCTCAGAACGATATAGAGACCTGGTCCCTTTTTGATGGAGTTCACAGTTTAGAGGAGAAGGTGACATTTAAAGAGTAAACATGTAACAGTGTTCTCCAGTGACCCCAAACCTGACATAACTTCCTGAACACATCTGGTTACCGCCCACCTGTGCATCTCATGTCTCTGTCCTGTGGGCTGACCTAGGAGCCCTGCTCCACTTCCTTTCCTGAGTCTCCAGTTCATCTCTCAGGAGCTAACTTGGGAGAGATCTCTTCCAGGAAGCCCTTCTCCTCTTTCTTTGTCCCCCTCTGGATTAATTGCCCTTCCCCTCTGTGCTCCACAATGTCCCTGCTGTCCCTGTCACTGCACTTTGTCCATTGCGTGGAAATTACCTGTTTGTGTCTGTGTTGACAGGCCATTAGCCCTTCAAAGTCCAGATGCATGCCGTGTTCATCTTCATATTTTCCGTTCCTCACCCTGTGCCTTGCTCCTGGTAGGTGCTCATTACGTGTTTGTGGCTGAATAAGCAAATGGTAGGCTTGGGAACCAAACTCTGCTCTGACTGGATAATCATCCTACCTGAATACAGAGCAGGGCCATCCAGGAGAATTGGGGTCTCCTTTCCCTTCTCTGAATGCTATCTTGGATCATGCAAGGTGGAGTATTTTTGTTATTGTTGCTTTTGTAAGAATTCGTGTTTGTTTGAGCAGTATTAGATTTACAGCAAAGTTGGGCTGAAGGTATAGAGATTTCCCTTATACCACCTGCCCCCAGACGCCTACAGCCTTCCCCATTATCAACAGTCCCCACCAGACGGTACACTTGTTAAAATGGATGAACCTACGTTGACACATAATTGTCACCCAAAATCTGTAGTTTGCATTAGGGTTCACTCTTGGTGTTGTACATTCTGTGGGTTTTGATGAATGTATCACATGTATTCACCATTATAGTATCATACAGGGTAGTTTCACTGCACTTAAAACTCCTCTGTGCTCCACCTGTTCATCCCTCCCTTCCCTCCCTGCCTCCCCTCCCCCCACTAACCACTTCATTGTCTCCGTTGTTTTGCCTTTTCCAGAATGTCGTATAGTTGGAATCATACAGTATGTAGCTTTTTCAGATTGGCTTTTTTTGACCTGGTAATATTCATTTAAGATTTCTTCATTTCTTTTCATGGCTTGATAGCTCATTTTGTTTTAGTGCTGAATAGTATTCCATTGTCTGGATGTACCACAGTTTATCCATTCACCTACTGAAGAACATCTTGGTCACTTCCAAGTTTGGGAAGTTGAGAATAAGGCTACCGTAAGCATCCGTGTGCAGAGTTTTGTGTGGACATAAGTTTTTAACTTCATTGGGTGAATACCAGGGAGCATGATTGCTGGGTCATACGGTGAGAGCATGTTTATCTTTGTAAGAAACCATCAAACTATCTCCCAAAGTAGCTGTGCCATTTTGCATTCCCACCAGAAATGAATGAGAATTCCTGTTGCTCCACATCCTCACCAGCATTTGGTGTTGTCAGTGTTCTGGATCTTGGGCATTCTAACAGGTGTATAATGGAATCTCATTGGTTTAATTTGCAGTTCCCTAATGACATGTGATGTGGAGCATCTTTTCATATGCTTATTGTTTGTCATCTGTATATCTTCTTTGGTAAGCAGTCCCTTAAAGTCTTGGGTTGTTTGTTTTCTTATTGTTGAGTTTTAAGAGTTCTTCATATATTTTGGATAATAGTCCTTTATCAGATGTGTCTGTTGCAGATATTTTCTCCCAGTTTGTGGCTTGTCTTTCCACTCTCTTGACAGTGTCTTTGACAGAGTGGAAATTTTTCATTTTAATGGAGTACAGCTTATCAGTTATTTCTTTCATGGATCATGCCCTTGGTGCTGTGTCTAAAAAGTGATTGCTAAACTGAAAGTCATCTAGATTTTCTCCTGTTTTATGTTCTAGGACTTTTGTAATTTTGTATTTTATAGTTAAGTTTGTGATCCATTTTTAGTTAACTTTTGTGATGAGTGTAAAGTCTGTGTTTAGATTATTTTTTTTGCATGTGTATGTCCAGTTATTCCAGCACCATTTTTTGAAAAGACTATCTTTGCTCCATTGTATTGTCTTTGTTCCTTTGTCAAAGATCAGTTGACTACATGTATATAGGTCTATTTCTTGGATCTCCGGTTTGTTTCATTGATCTATTTGTCTATTCTTTCACTGTCTTGATTACTGTAGCTTTGCAGTAAGGCTTTAAGTCAGGTAATGTCCGTCCTCCAACCTTGTTCCTCTCTTTCAGTATTGTTTGGTTATTCTGGGTCTTTTGCCTTTTTAATATAAAGTTTAGAACCAGTTTGTTGATATCCACAAAATAATTGACTGGGATTTTGAGATTTCATTGAATCTGTAGATCAGGTTAGGAAGAACTGACATCATGGTAACATTGAGTCTTCCTGTCCACAAACATGTAATATCTCTCCATTTATTTAGTTCATCTATTTCTTTCATCAGAGTTTTACAGTTTTCCTCATATACATCTTGTGCATATTTTGTTAGATTTATACATAAGTATTTCATTTGGGGGGTGAGTGAATGTAAATGATACTGTTTTTAATTTCAAATTCCACTTGTTCATTGCTGTTATATAGAAAAATGGTTGACTTTTGTATATTAACCTTGTGCCCTGCAAAATTGCTATAATCGCTTAATAGTTTCAGGACTTTTTTGTTGATTCTTTCGGATTTTCTACGTAGACGATTTTGTCATCTGACTACAAAGACAGTTTTATTTCTTCCTTCCTAATCAGTATACCTTTTGTTTCCTTTTCTTGTCTTGTTACGTTAGTTAGGACTTCCAGTACAGTGTTGAAAAGGAGTGGTGAAAGAGGACATCCTTGCCTTGTTCCTTATATTAGTGGGAAAGCTGCTAGTTTCTCACCATTAAGTATGATGTCATCTGTAGGCTTTTGTAGATATTCTTTATCAAGTTGAGGAAGTTCCTCTTTGTTCCTAGTTTACTGAGAGTTTATTTATTTATTTTGGCTGCGTTGGGTCTTCATTGCTGTGTGTGGGCTTTCTCTAGGTGCAGCTAGCAGGGGCTACTCTTCGTTGTGGTGCATGGGCTTCTCATTGCGGTGGCTTTTCTTGTTGCGGAGCATGGGCTCTAGGTGCACAGGCTTCAGTAGTTGCAGCATGCAGGCTCAGTAGTTGCGGCACACTGGCCCTAGAGTGCACAGGCTTCTGTAGTTGAGGCGTGTGGACTCAGTAGTTGCGGTGTGTGGGCTCTAGGGCACGTGGGCTTCAGTAGTTATGGTGCACGGGCTCCAGTAGTTGTGGCGCGTGGGCTCTAGAGCGCAGGCTCAGTAGTTGTGGTGCACAGGCTTAGTTGCTCCACGGCATGTGGGATCTTCCTGGACCAGGGTTTGAACCTGTGTCGCCTGCATTGGTAAGCAGATTCTTAACCACTGCACCACCAGGGAAGTCCCGAGAATTTTTTTAATCATTTCTCAAATGCTTTTTTTGTGTCTTTTGATATGATCATGTGATTTTCGTTCTGTAGCCTGTTGATGTGATGGATTACATTAATTGATTTTTGAATGTTGAGCCAGCTTTGATATCTGGAATAAATCCCACTTGTTTGTGGTGTATATTTCTTTTTATATTTTGTCAAGGATTTTTGCATCTATATTCATGAGAGATATTTGTCTGTGGTTTTCTTATCTTGTAATGTCTTTGTCTTGAGACAAAGAGGTAGGAATTATTCCCTGTTTCTATTTTCTGAAAGAGATTGTAGATATTTAGTATAATTTCTTTCATAAGTGTTTGGTAGAATTTATGAGTGAACCCATCTAGGCTTGGTTCTTTTTGTTTTGGAAGGTTATTAATTATTGACTCAATTTAAAAATACAGACTTATTTAGATTGTGTATTTGTTCTTGTGTGAGTTGGGTGGATTGTGACTTTGAACAGATTGGTCCACTTCATCATTGTCAAATTTGTGGGCAGAGAGTTACTCATTATATTTCTTTATTATTTTAATGTCAATGGGATCTGTAGTTATATCCCCACTTTCATTTCTGATATTAGTAATTTGTGTTCTCTCTTTTTCTTAGTCTAGCTAGAGGTTTATTAATTTTATTGATCTTTTCAAAGAATCGGCTTTTGGTTTCATTGATTTTTCTCCATTGATTTCCTATTTTCAGTTTCTTTTGAAATTTCATTTTGACTCTACTCCAGTTTTTATTATTTCTTTTCTTCTGCTTACTTTTGATTTAATTTGTTCTTCATCTAGTTTCCTAAGGTGGAATCTTAGATGACTGATTTTAGATCTTTCTTTTTTCTAAGTATATGCATTCAATGCTATAAATTTCTAAGTACTGATTTTGCTGCATCCCACAATAAATTGTCTTTTAATTTTCATTTAGTTCAAAATATTTTTAAAATTTTTTGAGATTTCTTCTTTCACCCATGTGTTACTTAGAAATGTGTTGTTTAATCTTCTTGTATTTTAGAGTTTTTCAGCTATCTTTCTGTTACTGATTTATAGTTTAATTCCATTGTGGTCTGAGAGGTTAGACATTGTATGATTTCTGTTCTTTTAAATTTATTAAGGTGTGTTTTATGGCCCAGAATGTGGTCCATCTTGGTGAATATTCCATGTGAGTTTGAGAAGAATGTGTATTGTGCTTTTGTTGGATGAAGCAGTCTATAGATGTCAATTAGAGCCAATTGACTGATGGTGTTGTTGAGTTCAACTACAGGCAAAGCTCAGAGATATTGTGGGTTTGGTTCCAGACCATCCTAGTAAAGCGAATATCATAATAAAATGGGTCACACAAATTTTTTGGTTTTCCAGTGCCTATAAAAATTATGTTTACACTGTACTGTAGTCTGTAAAGTGTGCAATAGCATTATGCCTAAAAAAATGCACATACCTTAATTTAAAAAATGATGCTGTTAGAAAAATGATGGCAGTAGACTTGCTCGATGCAGGGTTGCCACAAACCTTCAACTTGTATTAAAAAAAAAAAAAAAGGCAGTATCTGCGAAGCACAGTAAAATGAGGCTTGTCTTTGTGTCTTTACTGATTTTCTGCCTGCTGTTTGTGATGGAGCTGTGTTGAAGTCTCCAACAGTAGATTCCGTCTGTTTCTCCTCGTAGTTCTATCACTTTTTGCCCGATGTATTTGACACTTTGTTGTTAGGTGCATACATGTTAAGGATTGTTACCTCTTCTTGGAGATTTGACCCCTTTATCATTATGAATGACTTTCTTTATCCTTGATAACTTTTCTTACTTTGAAGTCTGCTATATCTGAAAATAATATAGCCACTCCACTCCTGCTTTCTTTTGATTAGTATTATCATGGTGTGTCTTTCTCCATCCATGTACATGGTGGGGAGGGGTGTTCAAACTCTTATCTTTAATGGAGTTTTCCCCCCCATTTTTTTTATTGTGGTAAAATACACATATAAAATTTATCATTTTTAGATAACTAATAAGGACCTACTGTATAGCACAGGGAACTCTACTCAATACTCTGTAATGGTCTATGTAGGAAAAGAATCTAAAAAAGTGGATACATGTATATGTATAACTGATTCACTTTGCTGTACACCTGAAACTAACACAACATTGTAAATCAACTATACTCCAAAAAATTTTTTTTAAAAAGTATCACTTTAACCATTTTAAGTATTCAGTAGTATTAAATAAGTACATTTATAATGTTGTACAACCGTCACTACCATCCATCCACATGACTCTTTATCTTATAAAGCTGAAACTCTGTACCCATTAAACGATAACTTCACATTCCTTCCTCCTCCTAGACCCTGGCAACCATCATTATATTCTCTGTCTCTATGATTTTGACTATTCTAAGTACCTCATATAAGTGGTTTTATGTAGTATTTGTCCTTTTGTGCTTGTCTTATTTCACTTAGCATAATGTCCTCAAGGTTCATCCATGTTGTAGCATATGTGAAAATTTCCTTCCTTTCTATTGTATATACATATCACATTTTGCTTATTTATTCATCTGTCGATGAACACTTGGGTTGCTTTCACATTTTAGCTAATGTGAGTAATGCTGCTATGGACATGGGTGTACAGATATTTCTTTAAGATCCTGCCTTCCGTTCTTTTGGGTATATACCCAGAAGTGGAATTGCTTGGTCATATGGTAATTCTGTTTTTAATTTTTTAAGGAACTGCCACACCCTTTTCTGTAACAGCTGTACTGTTTCACATCCCCACCAACAGTGCACAAGAGTTCCCGTGGCTACACATCCTCTCCAGCACTTGTTATTTTGTAGTGGTTGTCATGTTTTGTTTTGTTTTTTGTTTTCATAGTAGCCATCCTAATGGGTATGAGGTGGTATTTCATTGTAGTTTTAATTTGCATTCCACTAATGATCAGTGATATTGAGCATCTTTTCATGTGCTTATTGGCTATTTGTGTATTCTCTTTGGAGCAATGTCCAAGTCCTTTGTCCATTTTGAATTGGATGTTCAGGAAGTTTTTGGTGTTTAGTTTTAGGGGTTCTTTATATATTCTGGATATTAATCCCTTACCAGACATATGATTTGCAGATATTTTCTCCCATTCTGTGGGTTGCATTTTACTCTGTTGATAGTGTCTTTTGATGCAGAACATTTTTAGTTTTCAGGGAGTCCAATTTGTCTGTTTTTTGTTTTGTTCCCTGTGCCTTTGATGTCATATCCAAGAAATCATAGCCAGATACTGTGTCATGAAGCTTTTGCCCTGTTTTCTTCTAAAAGTTTTATAGTTTTAAGTCTTACATTTAGGTCTTTGATCCGTTTTGAGTTAATTTTTTTATCTGAGGTTAAGTAAAGATCCAACTTTATTCTTCTGCATGTGGATCTTCAGTATTCCCAGTACCATTTGCTGAAACGACTATCTTTTCCCCATTGAATGGTCTTGACAACCTTGTCAAAAAGCATTTCAGCATAAATTTGAGGGTTTATTTCTGGGCTCTCTATTTTATTCCTTTGGTCTGTTTGTTTTTATGCCAGTACCACACCATTTTTAGTACTGTAGCTTTGTAGTATCATAAGGGATATTGGTCTGTAGTTTTCTTGCAACATCTTTGTCTGGCTTTGTTTTAAGGGTGATGCTGGCCTCATAGAATGAGTTAGGAAGTGTTTGCTCCTCTTCAGTTTTTTGGAAAAGTTTGAGAAGGATTTATATTAGCTCTACTTTCTTTCTTTGGCTGTGCTGCACAGCATGTGGAATCTTCGTTCGCCGACCAGGGATCAAACCCATGCCCCCTGCGGTGGAAGCGTGGAGTCTTAACCACTGGACTGCTAGGGAAGTCCCAGTATTAGCTTTTCTTTAAATGTTTGGTAAAATGAACCAGTGAAGCCGTCAGGTCTGGGACTTTTATTTGTCGGGATATTTTTGGTTACTGATCCAATTTCCATACTAGTTATAGGTGTATTCAGAATGCCTATTTTCTTCATGATTTAGTCTTGGTAGATTTTATGTTTCTAAAAATTTTTCCATTTCGTCTTGGTAATCCAATTTATTGGTGTACAGTTGTTCATAGTACTCTCCCATAATCCTTTTTATTTCAGCAGAATTGGTAGTAATGTTCATATCTTCATTTCTGATTTTAGTAATTTGAGTCTTTCCTCTTTTTTTCTTATTCCATCTAGGTAAAAATTTGTTCATCTTTTTTAAAAAAACAGTTTTTGGTTTCATTTTCTCTGTTTTTCTATTTTCTATTTTGTTTACTTCTGCTCTAGTCTTTATTATTTCCTTCCTTCTGCTAGCTTTGGGTTTAATTTGTTCTTTTTCTAGTTCCTTAAATTGTAATGTTTGGTTGTTGATTTGAGATCTTCCTTGCTGCTGTTTAATGTAAATGTTACAGCTACCATGGTGATTGCATGTGTGTCCTCACCAGCTCCTCATTTCTTCAGTGGTCACACCTCCCACCTGTGGAGGCACAAGATATCCCAGTGCTTTCTTCTCCATTGGGAAGAAAACAGTAGGTTGATTACATTTAAACTTTTAATGAGGAAAATAAAGATAAATTAAGCTTATCATTATCATGTGGATTAGCAGAATGTATATAGTACTTACTAAAAATGAATAAATTGGGGGTGCTCAAAACTTTACTGCCAGGATGGTGATGAAGTATTTTGGAGACCACTCAACTACACGGATGAGTCCAGAATGACTGCACAATGTGCTGCTGAACACCTTTGCAGTTCTTCCTCTTCTCGTGGCCCTGCCCTGTTCCCCTGTTCCTGTCATACTGCTGTGTGTTTTTCATACCTCTTTGACTTTGTTTATGTGCTTGCACCACATTAATGAAGATCTGCTATTGTGAATCCCGAACTGACAATACAAAATAGTCATATTTCCTACATTATATAACACTGATTCTAGCATAGTTCTAATAATACCTTATTACACGATAAGTATTCATAGGTATGATTTGTCTCCTTACCAAGATTTAAGCTCCTTAAAGGCCAAATAAAAACGATTGATTTAGCTCAATATTCTTGGCAAGCTAGGACAGTTTCAGACACATGGTAGAAACTTCAATTTTTTTTGTTTGAATTAATAAGTTAATATACCGTCTGGATTTTCCTATTATGATATCACTTTATCCCACAAAGTAAACCACAAAACAAGGTATAGAATAGGCAGCCTATATAATATTTATGGTAAACTCTCAAAATCAACATGTTAAGAATTATTTCCCATCTCTCTCACATCACCCAATACTCATCTCTTTGGCTTGAACAGAAGTGTGCTGACCAGGGATCCGTGTCATTCAGGGACGTGACTGTGGACTTCACCTGGGATGAGTGGCTACAGCTGACCTGTATGCAGAGGACCCTGTACCGGGATGTGATGCTGGAAAACTACAGCCACCTGGTCTCCGTGGGTGAGGAGTCTTCCCTGTGTAATGCCTCACAGTGTGCATTTCTTTTCTTAGCTGCCAAAACTTATGAGCCCTTGGTGGAGCTTTATGATATTTGTACACCTCATGGGTCAGAAATGATTGCTGCTATTGAGCACAGAAAGAATGTTTCTGTTCTCACTTCCCTAAAGAAAGGTTCAAATGGTCACCATTATCATGTGAATCCTGAACCGGCACCTTCATTGTCCTTCAGGGCCCCGCTGTCCAAGCAGCTTGTCCGAAGTCTTAACCCTGTATCTCACTCACAGGGTACTGCATCAGCAAACCAGAGGTGGTCTTCAATCTAGAGCAAGGAGAAGAGCCGTGGCCATTAGAGAGAGCATTTCCATGCCGGAGTGATCCAGGTGAGTTAGTCATTATCAGGTGAAAAAAAAGAAGCCACTGGAAATGCAGACCCAGATGGATTGGTCCAGAAGTTGAGACCTTTGGTCTCTGTCTCAGTAATTCTGTGTAGGGGCTTCAGACCTTGGGAAGTAACTGAACGGCGAGCCAGCCTGCCTCAGATAACCTGAACCACATTTCCGTCCACCACTCTTAAGTACCAGCACTTTCCTCTCTGGCCTGACGTTTAGGGAAGGTGACCATTCTTGTGTCCAGCGTTGACCCCCTGCCTGCCTCATCTTAGACCTTTGTTCTTGGTTTCTCCTTTCTAGTATTCATCTTCTCTCCATTTTCATGGACTATTTTCTTTTCAGTTTTCCCAGCAGGCATTTATTAATTCATTCTGCAGATATTCTTACTCTGTGCCACCCACGCTTCTGGTGTCGGGGATATGCCGATGAACAAACACTGTCCCAGAGCTCCTATAGCTTATAAGCTAGCAGGAGGAGGAGACGTGAATAAATACGTTTACATGTCCAGCGGTGACGAGAATGGTGAAAAGAACTAAAGCAGGAGATAGAGAGCAGGGTGTGCTCTTGTAAAAGGTGGTTGGAGAATGCCTTTCTGATGAAGTCAGCATTAGAGCAGATAATGAAGTAAGGAGGTGAGTCATGTGGATTCTGGGGGTTCCAGGCGAAGGAACAGCCACAGGGCCAAGATCCTGCGGCAGGAGTTTGTTGGAAGTGCTCTGAGAAAAACAGGGAGGCCAGAGTGGTGGCAGGGGAGCACCTGAGAGGGATGCTGGTGGGAGGTGACATCAGACAGGTAGCCAGGGGCCAAATGATGTCTTACAGGACATGGCGAGGGCTTTGACTTCATTTGGGGCGAGATGGGTAGCTATTACTGGATTTCTGCAAAAGAGTACGTTTTAAAAGAATTTCTTTGCTACTATGCAGAGAAAATTGGGGACAGGGACAAGGGTGGTGGACAAAGTAAAAGCATAAAGACAGTGTGAAATGCTGGCTCCTGAAATACTGACCACCACCATTGTTAAGGCAAATCTTAATTGATTGCTCACCCTGACAGTCTTCGTAGCATCTTGGAAAAGAGTGAACAAAGGTTATTTATGAGATTTGAGGGTATAGTTTAAAGTATATTTTTTTAACTCAGGGGCTTGATAACCTTTGGGTAAGAATTATGATTTAACAGTTTAGGATTTGCGGACAGGTCTTGGAGAATAAGTAGTAGAGTATCTATGGGAAAGGTGAGAAGTTTGTTTAAAAGGGTTTTGAGGAAGCTTCTGAAATGAACAGTAAAATCATTTGCAACTTTTGTCTTCCTGGGCATGAGTTTCATGGAGCAGGAAAGTCTGCTGGTGAACACAGTAGAACAGTAGTCATGGTAATGCAGAGAGTAAGCTGTGTGGATGTTGACGGTTTCAGCTCTCGACAGCAAAGAGGTGTTTGCAGTGGCTCAGATGTGAAGTGAGGGGGTAGACGTGATGAAATGTGGCTCCATGTTTGGAGAGTAGGATTTGCTGTTGGGTAGGATGTGGAGTGAGAGAACGGGGTGGGGAGCCAAGGATGACCTCAGTATTTAGTCTGAGCAACCTGCTGGGGTGGGAGGTGTTCACTGAGATGGGAAAAGTGGGGAGGAGCAGTTCGGGGCAAATTTTTTAAGAAGTGACTTTGAGAAGCGTCAGTGACTTGAGATGATTATTAATTATTCAAATTTAGATGTTGATGAGGCCCTTGGACATACAGATCTGGAGTTGGAGAACAGACAGGAGTGCAGATTAAATTTGAAAGTCATGAGTTGAAAGGTGGTATGCAGACATAACTGGGCCTTGGGGAGTGGATGTGGATAGACAGGAGAAGAGGCTGCAACCCACAGCCTTACAACATGTAGGAGTCACAAGCATAAGAAAACCCAGAGAGATGTCTGGAGGCCAAGAAAGGTGCTTGTCAAGAAGGACACAATGAATTTCTAGTTTGAAATTGGAAATATGAAGTCAGCGTTTTCCCCCTTACAATGCCCTGTAAACCATCTAAAACCAACTAGGAGATTGAGAAATGAGTTGCAGAGAAATAGCTAAACTTGAAACCATGACATAAGGAGAAGAACTGTTGAAAGCAATAAAAAATCAAGCTGGGTACAGGCACCTGGAATTGGAACCAGAGAGAGACCCTCCAGGGCTGCTGACCTCAGAAGGAAATGCAAGGTGACTAACCCTTGGTAAAACATCAGGAAGGGTTTGAACAAGATTGTGGCAGGAACTTCCTTGTTCCCTGCTTTGGTTCTGAGAAGCAGAGAAGTGGGATTCAGGGTGGAATCACACACATAACCCTTAGCTGTGTAAAGTATTGGTCTTTGTAGCATTTGGGGGATAAATGAGACTTTGCACGTGAAAATGCCCAGAGGTTTTCTGAGAGAAATAAAAGATAATCAAATGCAATGTTAAGTCCTTGGTCCTAAGCAGCCAGTGCAGGATGCATGGACGTTTTCATAAGAAAAAAAAAAGGGGAGAAAGGAAAAAAAGAAAAGGCAAAAAAAAAAAAAATTAGTAAGTGAAAACACGCACCTGAAAAATAGTCATAGAAGAGAGAAATATTGTGACCAAGTATCTCACTATGAATGTTTCACAACTTAATGAAGCAATTGCCTTTATGATGCAAAAGTACAAGGAACGATATATAAGCACTGAGGGGAGAGATGAAGAGACACAGGAGATTGTCTGAAAGCTTCCAGTGCTCAGGAATGAACTGGAAGAAAAAACATCCTGACAGTAAAATGTGTAGAATTGGAAGGAGCACAAGGAGCTGAAAACATAGTGAGGGGCCTGGAAGAGAGAAACACAGGAAGTGAGCAGAAGGAATGGGAATTGGGGCACAGTTAAAGGGGTCACATGTGGAAGACTGGAAAAGGAGGTTCAGCATGCACACCATCCAGTCCCCCATGTGGAAAGCCAGAGATAATTGAACAGAACAAATATTTAGAGATACATTTCAAGGAAACTTCCTGGTATGAAAGAAGACTGGAGTCTACATGAAAAGGACAAACTTACGGGAAACTAACTCAGAATTGTCGCTACCATGGTGTATCCTAGGGAAGTTACTAGATTTTTAAAGAAAGAAAGATTCTTTTTGGTCTGCAAAACCAAAGAATTAAGTCATTTAAAACTTTGTTGAGGAATATTGACAAATATAATTGTATATATTTAAAACGTACAGTGTGATGATTTGATGTACATATATTGTAGAATGGTTACCAAGATTAAGATAATTAACACATCCATCACCTTACGTAGTTAACAGGTAATTTGTATGTGTGTTTTGGGGGTGTGTGTGTGAGAATGATTCAGATATATTTGCAACAGCGTTCAAGGGTACAGTACCATATTATTAACTATAGTCACCATGCTCTACATTAGATCCCCAGCACTTGAATTAAGTCTTTTTTCTTTTAAATTCTGGCTGTGCTGCTCGGCTTGCGGGATCTCAGTTCCCTGACCAGGGTTTGAACCTGGGCCATGACAGCAAAAGCACTGAATCCTAACCACTAGACCACCAGGGAACACCCCAGTCATTTTTAAGGGGGAGAAAAAAAATCAAGTTGATCTCAGACGTCCATAATAACATCCACTGCTTTTAAAAGCAGTGGAGAAAGAATTACAAAATCCTTAAGAACTAAAAGTAAATCCCAATAATTTTATATGTAGACAAAATGTTATTTAGCTAAAGTAACAACAGTAAGTTTGAACATGCAAGAATGCAGGGAAATATTGTTCTCGTGAATGCTTTGTAAAGAAATTTCTAGAACATGAACTTAAGAAATGGTAAAGTATAAAACAGCAGAAGATTGTTTTTGAGTGCTATTTATTTAAGTGAGAACCAAGTCTAAAACTGAAGTGGGGATTGATTACCAGGATAGAATTAAAACATAAAGGACTTAAGATTTTAGGATTATTAGATATAAAATTTTAAAATTTGGAATAGCCAAGTCCCAAAACAAACAAAGCAGTTTAGAAGGCTAAGAAAAACTAGGGGGAGCTTGCCCTTTCAAATTCAGTGCTAGCTATTGGCTGTAGTGTGATATTGATGTAAGAATAAATGGATCAGAAGTAAGATTCCAGAACTAGCTCCACGCATATGGAAATCAGATATGTGAGAAACAGACAAAGGGGAGATAATTCAATAAGTGCTGTTGAGAAAATTACTCATATGGAGAAAACATTTATGTCTTTTACCATTATACAGAAATCAACTTAAAAGTAAAATATATAAAACTTCTAGAAGAAAGTATAGTGGAATATGTTTATAACTATATAAAAGGGGAATATATGTACGCTCTTGATATATATGTATCATCATCTATATACAATCCTTATGAAAGGGTTCTCAAACAGCACAAAAATACTGTTTTAGAAGAAAAAAAATAGATTATATTAAGAACATTCACTCATTACAAAACACCATAAAAATTCAAGATTCATGGCATAGAGTGAGAGAAGTTATTTGTAACATATATAACCAGCAAAGGCTTAATATCCAAAATATATTCATGGCTTTTCTCAAACAGAAATTTAAATAAGGCATTATACATTATTCATTTTACTTAATTTCTGCTTCCTCCCACTGGAATGTAAACTTCATGAGAACAGGGGTTTTTTTCTTTCATGTCTGTTTCCACTCTCTAGGATAGTGCCAGCCACAGTTTAGCATTCAATAAAAGTTTGTTGAATAATGAACTCCTACAATTCATAAGAAAAAGTCAAACAACCCAACAGAGAAGTGGACAAAAGACATACATGAAAAGGAGACACAAGTGGGAAACAAAAACACAAATGATAAATGAGAATATCTACAACTTTATTGGTAATCAGAGAAGTAAAAAGTATGACAGTGAAATAGCATTTTCTGTGCTCAAATTTGGCAAAAATTAAGACGTCATACAATAGGAAGCAGTTTTGATCACACGATCACTCTGTCTCCTGGGAAGAGTTTGTCAAGAACTAGGTCTTACAATGTCTCTTCCCTGTACCTCATCTGTTCCTAAGAGTTAAGGTTTTCGCTTTACCCAGTGACTGAAAAATTCCCAGGTCCTCTATCTCCACCTCATCTGCCCTCTACTCTCCGTTTTACCTGAGATGTTCCAGTCCTTTCGTTGTCAGTGTGGCAAAAACTAACCCTAAAATCATTTCTTCCAAATTGTAAATCTTCTCACATTCCTTATTTCCACTTACTTGGGTTCTAACACTTTTCTTCTCCCGTATCTGACAACCATGAAAAGCACCTGTAATACTGATCTGTCCATAGTTCCTCTTATTTTTAATTTTCTTTTGAAAACTATCTTCTATAGTTTTTATTCTTACCTTCCAGTGACCTTACTCAAAACCAGAACCTTATTCTCTGATGCCTTATTTCATTCCTAATTGTAAGTATATATATTTAAATCTTAGGGTTGTCCTCTATTACTTACGACACCTCTTCTTAAACATATCAGTCCATATTCATCCTTTTTTGTTGATGTTACTCAAAAACTCATGGTAAGTTCCATTTGATCCTCCTTCTAAATACTGCTCATACATCTTACCCACATATGCACCTCTTCTTGAGGTTTGCCTGTCCAGATCCTTAAGAAAGGGCTTAGGACTGTGCCTGGCATGTAGTTAATGCTTGTTGTGCGTATTTTACACTTAGTTTATGTTTGAGCTCAGGTACTCACCTCTGTTTTGAAGTGCTTCTTACTCTCTCCCCTCTTAGAATTCCCATTTCACTTAGCAGCTGAGCCACAAGGAATTCAGACCTCATCATATACTGTGACACCTGAGAGCATCTGGTTATTGCTGAGGCTTTTGTCCCCATCTGGAGGGCCTCTTTTTTTTTTTTCTTTTAACTCTTCCTTAATTTGATGTATAATATATAATAGATATGCTCATCTATTAATGCTGATAGATACGTTTATTCAGAAAGCATTTCCTAAGTACATAGGCCTACATCACTTACCTGTAGATTCTGATTCATAGGGTACATGGATTGACATGGGGCTATGACAGTCTATACTCCATGTTTTGTTTCTGTTTTTTTTATAAATTTGTTTTTATTTATTTGTTTATTTTTGGCTGCATTGGGTCTTTGTTGCTGCGCGTGGGCTTTCTCTAGTTGCGGCGAGCAGGGGCTACTCTTTGTTGCGATGCCTGGGCTTCTCATTGCAGTGGCTTCTCGTTGCGGAGCATGGGCTCTAGGCGCATGGGCTCAGTAGTTGTGGCTCATGGGCTGTAGAGCACAGGCTCAGTAGTTATGGCGCACGGGCTTAGTTGCTCTGCGGCATGTGGGATCTTCCCAGACCAGGGCCCGAACCCATATCCCCTGCACTGGCAGGCGGATTCTTAACCTCTGCGCCACCAGGGAAGCTATACTCCATGTTTTGAACAAAAAATTTCCAGGTTATTCTGTGGGGGAGGGATAAATTAGGAGGTTGGAATTAACATATACACAATACTATATATAAAGTAGATAATCAACAAGGACCTACTGTATAGCACAGGGAAATCTACTCAGTACTCTCTAATAACCTATATGGGGAAAGACTCTAAAAAAGAATAGGTGTGTGTATATGTATAACTGAATCACTTTGCGGTACACCTGAAACTAACACAACATTGTAAATCAACCGTACTCCAATACAAAATAAAAATAATTAAGAAAATTTTCCAGGTAATTCTGATGCTTTTTGAGGGCCACCAACTGAATGTCTACTCAGAGGGACTCAAAGGCAACTGGAGATACCCAGTTGCCTGCTAGGAGCATAGGCTGTAGTTGGGAGAAAGAAACAAAATTGTGTGATATATATTGAAATTCAGTGTTACCAAGTGCTATTGGATAAAGTTAGTCCTTTCCATAGTGTGTTAATAAAAAGTATAGGTAGTGACTATTTCAGTGTTGGAGAAGATGGACTTGGAGGCATCATTTGAAAAAAGTATGTGAGGAAGGGAGAGGGAGAGAGGGAAGAAGGGGGGAGGAAAGGGGAGAGATACATTTCCTGGAGGACGTCTGAGTTTTTAGTAGAACCAAAGCTGAAAAGCAGACTTCTGAATGTAAGAACTTATCAGACTTGTGGCCTGTGATTGGGAATAAATATTTAAAAAAATATTTATTGTGTATTTTTGTAAGGATATCTTGAACAACTAATATGTCTTATTTTGCCCATTGGCTTACAGATAGTGGGCTGTATCCGTGTATGTACAGATAATTTGTTTTATCCCACACCTAAGACTTCCTCTGGTATTTCTCCTGAAATCCATGTACACTAATATTTCTCACTCTACTTCTGTTCATGGTTTTCGTTGGGATAATAACCCAGTTATCTATGAGTTTCCCTTAGCTCACTGTTCCTTGTGTTTAGTCTCTTCTCTTTTTAGTTCTGAAGGTCTTATTTTTAAAACAGCAAATATATGTGTGTGCATTATAGTTTTACTCTCCCTTTTCCACTATAGCAGGTGTTTTCTATTTTTCTTTTTTCTGATCTAAGGGGATATATATGCTTGGGATTTGGGGATTTCATTCTAGGAGCTTGGGACTAAAAAATGAGAATCACTGATGTAATAAATTTTATTTACATAGGAAATGTGTTAGCATTTTTAAAGTACACCTAATTTTTCTTATTTATGACCTTATAGACAGAAGCCAGGAAAACCAAGATAAACATTTGTGGCGAGTTTCACTCATAAACAAAAAAACACTGACTAAGAAGAGAGATAATGTTTTCAGACAAACACCCTGTCAATATGACTTACATGGAATGAGTTTGAAAAATGTTTCAGAATCCGTTATTAGTGATAAAAATCATTCAAGTAAGAACTCTAATGAAATTAATGCATGTGGGAAGTTGCTTCTTGATAATAATCAAGAAAATACTCATCCTGGAAAGAAATCTGATGAACATAACCAAGATGGAAAATCTCTAAGTCATAATAAGGACCCTACTGGGCAACAGAAAATTCAGCCTCTGGGACCACCTGTTGAAGGTCATGAATGTGGGGCAGCTGTCCTTAGTGAGGCAGCCATCATCACACCTCAGAGGACCCAAACTGAAGAGAAGCCCCAGGATTATAAGGAACAGGGGGAAAATACCAGTGACAAGTCAACCCTTAAAGTCCAGCAGGAAATTCACACAAGGGAGAATCATTCTGAAGTTAATGAGCGTGAGAAGTCAACCCTCTTTAAACATCAGGAAGTTAACGTGGAGGAGGAAACCCACGAATCAAATGAAAATGAGAATAATTCCAGCAAGAAGTCCCACCTCACTCAACTTCATAAAACTCACACGGGAGAGAGAACATTTGAATGCAGTCACTGCAAGAAATCTTTTTACCAGGAATCCCACCTCACTCAACATCAGAAAACACACACAAGAGAGGAACCATGTGAAAGTAATAAATGTGGGAAAACCTTCCAGAAATCACAACCCACTGACCCTCAGAGAACCCACACAGGAGAGAAACCCCATGAATGTGATAAAGCCCCTGGAAAGTCGGCCATTACTGACCAGCAGAGGACACAGTCAGAAAAGAAGCTTCATGTATGTAATGAATGCAAGAAATCTTTTCGTCATTGCTCAGCCCTAAAGGTCCATCAGAGAATTCACACAGGAGAGAAGCCCTATCAATGTAAGGATTGTGGGAAGTCCTTCTATGCAAAATCAAACTTCAACCATCATCAGAGAACTCACACGGGAGAAACCATACGACTGTAAGGATTGTGGGAAATCCTTCTGTGTGAAATCAAACCTAACTAAGCATCAGAAAACGCATACAGGGGAGAAACCTTTCTCACAGAAGTCACAATTTGCTGATCATCAGAGAACACACACAGGGGAGAAACCCTACAAATGTACTGAGTGTGGAAAATCCTTCTACTATAAGTCAGCCCTACAAGTACATCAGGGGAAGCATACAGAAGAGAAACCCTATAAATGTACTGAATGTGGGAAATCCTTCTGCTATAAGTCAGCCTGATTGTACATCAACTATCCCATACAGGAAAGAAACGCTATGCCTGTAATGAATGTGGGAAAACCTTCTGTGTGAAGGCAAATCTCACTAAACATCAGAAAATTCATACGGGATTGAAACCCTATGAGTGTACTGAGTGTGGCAAATCCTTCTCTATGAATTCGATCCTCACTGTACATCAAAGAACTCACATGGGGGAGAAACCCTACGGGTGCAATGAATGTGAGAAGTCCTTCTACAAAAAGTCAGCACTCACTAAACATCAGAAAACCTACACAGGGGAGAAACCACACAAGTGTAATGCATGTGAGAAAGCCTTCCTTATGAAGTCGACCCTCATTATATACCAGAGAACTCACACTGGGGAGAAACCTTTCAAATGCAATGAATGTGAAAAGTCATTCTATGTGAAGTCGCTACTTAATATTCATCAGAGAAATCACACAAGAAAGAAACCCCATGTATGTAAAGAATGTGAGAAAGCCTTTTCTATGAAGTCAAACCTCACTGATCATCAGAAGACACACTCAGAAGAGAAACCCTACGAATGTAATGAATGTCAGAAGACCTTTCACCATAAGTCAACCTTAACTGTACACCAGAGAACTCATACAGGGGAGAAACCCTATAAGTGTAATGAATGTGGGAAAGCCTTCTATATGAAGTCAGCCCTCAGTCAGCACCAGAGAATACACACAGGGGAGAAACCTTACGAATGTAAAGAATGTGGTAAAACCTTTTTCCAGAAGTCACACCTCACTAAACATCAGTGAACACACACAGGGGAGAAACCTTACGAATGTAAAGAATGTGGGAAAAATTTCTTCCAGAAGTCACACCTCATTGAACATCAGAGAACACACACTGGAGAGAAGCCCCATGAGTGCAATAAATGTGGGAAATCTTTCTAAGTCAGCCCTAACCATACATCAGAGGACTCAGAGGAGAAACCTTATAAATGTAATGAATGTGAGAACTCTTTCTGTATGAAATCACACGTCACTGTACATCAGAGAACTCACACAGGGAAGAACCTCTTTGAATGTAATAAATGTCGGAAAACGTTTTATGTGAAGTCAAACCTCATTAATCATCAGAGGACCCACACAGGGGAGAAGCCCTATGAATGTAAGAGATGTGGGAAATCCTTCTGTATGAAGTCAACACTCATGGTGCACCAGCGAACACATACAGGGGAGAAGCCCTATGAATGTAATGAATGTGGGAAAGTCTTCTGCAAGAAGTCAACTCTCTCTAAACATGAGGTGATTCACACATGAGAGATACCCAAAGTGGCAGCAAATGTGGAAAATACTCCTGTGTAAAGTCACATTTTGTCACACCTGAGAGAACTCACAGGAGAAACTGTAAGCTCTCTTATATCAGAGGACTTGTCAGGAGAGAGATTCCCTGAGAACGTTATTAGCATCCATCTACAGATCCACTATATGCTTCAGAGAAATCACAGGGGAAAGGCATCAGAAGTATTAAAGCATTTACAAAGTCACAACTTACTGAACATCAGATAATTGATATTGGAGTGAAACTGTATAAATGTTTTATGTACAAGCGTTCAAGAAGGAAACCAAACTTTATTATATAAGGAGTTAATACTGAGGGGAAATCTATCAATTTAGGAAATATGGATACATTTTTTTTTTCCTCCAGAAATAATGTAATACTGGAAGTCATGATTCTCATGTGGTACCAACTTTTGAAAATGTGACCTAAGATCTGTCTAATGCTAATGATACTCGTTTTGTAATATGAAGCCTTTGGAAACACAGGTTGCAGCAGCAGATTGACAGCATTAGACACGTGAAGTGTACCTCAGGTAAGAAGGCTTAGGCATGTTAGCAACATACCTATGTTGTGTGTTTGATTTACATGGTGGATGTCAAAATGGTTGTCAGTAGGAGATATCTCCTCATAGCTTAATAATTATTATGACAGATTTCTCACACTAAATGCCACCAGTGTTTGTATTTTGGTATACAGTATACATTTTAAGTGAAATACTGACAGATTTGAAGTACTGTACCACAACATATTATTGAGAAAATCAAAGTATAGAAAACTATCCAGCGTGCTACTTTTTGTGTAAGAATTGAGAGGATTCTCACACATATACACAATTACTTATTTTTGCAAAGAAAAACACTAGAAGGATAAACTACAAACTATCAAATACCTATGGAGGAAGAAGTGAACAGGAAGGTAGAGATAGGGGTGGAAGCAAGGTTTCTTTGATTTTACTTTTTTATGGAATTTTGACTTTTGAACAAATGTAAATGATTTATACATTCAAAAGTAAAAATAAGACATTCTGAAATTGAGGGCTTCCCTGGTGGCGCAGTGGTTGAGAATCTGCCTGCTAGTGCAGGGGACACGGGTTCGAGTCCGGGTCTGGGAGGATCCCACATGCCGCGGAGCAACTAGGCCCATGAGCCACAACTACTGAGCCTGCGCATCTGGAGCCTGTGCTCCACAACAAGAGAGGCCACGATAGTGAGAGGCCTGTGCACTGCGATGAAGAGTGGCCCCTGCTTGCCGCAACTAGAGAAAGCCCTAGCACAGAAACGAAGACCCAACATAGCAATCAATCAATCAATCTTTTAAAAAAAATTCTGAAATTGAAAACAAATCAACTTAATATCAAATTGGCAACTCAACCACACAAAAGAAATAATTCTTTGAAGAAATTTCTGAACTCCATATTATGACTATACACCCTTAATGGGATGTGTTTAAGGACAAAAAGACCTGTAAAAAATTATAAAATCATCAATTTTTTTAAAGTATTGGTATTTATTTGAATCTATTTTGTATATATTGTAGGATAAAACAAAAATAAATTATTAAAGTTACTAGGAATCAAAACTTCCAGTTTAAAAGAAACAACCATAAAAATCAAAGAATTTATGTAAAACTCCCTATAATGATAAATATAGATTGAAAATATTGCTCATTTAAAAAATTATGTATTTCATAGCTCTGTCCAGCATTGCCCCCTCCAAGGCACCAGGACTCCCTGGAGAAAGAGCTGAGTCTAGGTCTGGGCCCTGAGTGTCCAGGGTGAGCCTGGGACATCTTGGTCAGAAACCAAGGAAGCACGCGAATGTCAATGGGGATATGTCAGAGGTCAAATGTGAGGTAATTTGATGGTCAGACAAAACGACTGACTATCACATTTTAATAAACAATCCGAGTCTGCAGCTCAGTTCATTTCCACCATTGGAGGCAAATCTTAAACTCCTTACTCTGTAATTAGAACTAGGTTTTCACCCTGTCCTTTTAGTAGGAGCAGCTTTTCATCTCCAGTTGTGGAAAGACTTCTGTTGTAGAAAAATGCCAGCTCATAAATGTAGAAGGACTGACTGCTAATTTGCAACCTCTGGTGCGTCTAGATCATTAGATGGAAAGGAAGCGGTATTTGTGTAGAGCCAGAGTGTCCCCCACAGACATCTTACACACTGAAGCTGGGAAAAATGAACCTGGACAATTGAATGATTGCCCCACTTCAACCAAGTGATCAAATGAGCAGCAGTGACATTATGTTTTTTGATTAGATGCAATATGAAGTACTTACATTGCACCGTGGAGTACTCTTACCAAAATATTTAATGTGAATCTAATCAAGTGTTTATTAGTCTTTAAGTTTACAGGAAACACAGGAGATAGAGGAACAGCTTTTTTGGAGAAAACGATCAGACAAATCTGGAATGCAGGGTATTTTTCAAGACAGCTAGCCTGGTCTTCACAAGTCAGTGTCACTTTTAAAAAGAAATGCAGAGAAAGATTTTTCGATTCAGAGAAACTAAAGAGACATGATCAAATGTAGTGCATGAACCCTGATTGGATCCAAAAGACATCTGGTTCAAAAAGACATCTACGTAGATACTTCGGAGATAACTGGAGGAAATTGAATGTGGGATGGGAATTTGATGATATTAGGGAACTAGAGTTAATTTTCTTAAGTGATAATTGTGGTTATGAATGTGTTTCTGAGGACACATTTGCTGACTGGAGAGATGAGCTCTCATGATATCTGCAGCATTGAAGTGGTCCAGGGGGAAAATGCATATATAAGTAAAAATAGCAAAATTATAGCAAGTGTTGAACTTAGTGGTAGGCACATGAGTATTCACTATATTTTTCTTAAAAGAGCTCTGAAAATTTTTGTAAAAAGTTTTGGAAGAGTATCACATCACTTATCTACTCTCTTACTGTCTTCTGGCATACGTATATAAAAGTTCCCATTGTTACTGATTTGCTCTTCAATAAAGAAACCAAACAATGCCTTTCAAAAAAACAAAAAGTGTTTGTCTTGGGTTTAGCTGGTGTGATGAAAATGTCCACTAAATATGCAAAGGCGGGTACAGCACTGTTACCAGCACAAGCCTATGTTCAGCAATACTGAGAACAGCAGTGCTCCTTATGCTAAGAATTGTGCCATGTGCACCCTTACTTTTCCTGCTTCTGGTGGGACTCTAAGGGCTACCTACAGAGGTACAGTGCTTGTAGCCCAGGCATTAGGAACCCAGGAACCATTTGCCTAATAGGACACTGGGTACTGTGCCCTGATTCTTGCTTTCTGCTTTTCCCTGTTTCCTGGCAGCAGGTTGGCAGGCTACTCTGCACTCCCTCCTTTTGGGAGAGCCTTGATGTGGCCTGTTTTTCCTCCCCTCACCAGGGACTGTTTCTGGCAATGGCCCATAGGATGTTTAGGGAAAAGTTCTGGGTGATTTGATAAGTCATGAGCAGAATGGCATTGTCTGTCCGGATACAACCCTTTGGTTGCATCTTTTTTATTATTATTATTTATTATTAATTGTTTTTGCCTGTGTTGGGTCTTTGTTGTGGCAGGTGGGCTCTTTGCTGCGGTGCCTGGGCTTCTCTCTAGCTGTGGTGCTCGGGCTCAGTAGTTGTGGCATGCAGTCTTAGTTGCCCCATGGCATGTGGAATCTTAGTTCCCCGACCAGGGTTAGAATCTGTGTCCCCTGCATTGGAAGGTGGATTCTTAACCACTGGACCACCAGGGAAGCCCCCCGTTGGTTGCATCTTGTGACTCAGAGCTAGTCGTCTGAAGATAGGGAGCAAAGAGATGGAAGAAAGTGGGCAGTGATGACCCAGAGTGGTGACCTTACCAGCTCTGAAGCTGCTCTGTATTGGGAAGACCTGAGGTCATGTGTAAGCCTGTTGGAGTTGAGATTTTTCTGTCACTTGGGGCTGTAAGGCATGCTAACATTGCAGAGGTATGCATTTTTAAAAATTAGTCATTCACAAGTGTTAGATATAGGAATTTGGGGGCAAAAATAATTTCTTTTGAGAAAATGATTCAGCCGCTGCTTTCTGCTTTGTAAATTTCCATGTAACGAAGAAATAATGTTATTTCTTGTTTGAGAGATATAGAGTGCAGGAGATTTCCTCTTGGCACCTAGTTACATATTAAGTATTCTTTCTCTTTATATGAAACAACCTTTTAAAAATTAAATGAATTTTTCATTGATCTTTAACCACTTTTTTCTTGACAAGATGTGGCTTGATGTAAGTAAGGGTCTGATTTTTATTTTTCTAATGAATTGCTAGTTGTCCTTACACCATTTAACTAATCTTTTTTGTCGCTGATTTGAAATACGATCTTTATTGTGGCTTAAATTTTCATGTGTAGTGGCTTTGCTTCCTGTCTGCTCAGCACCGTTTCCTACATCCTTCCAGAAAGAAGCTGAGACCCCAGAGCTGGCACATTTCCCAGTGGGCCAGTCACAGCACCATCTTCCTGGCCCAGTTTGGTTGTTCCCAGGATGGACACTTAATCTGAGAGGCCAGGGAGAGCCAATGGGAGTTCTCACAGGGGTTTGCAATAGCAGATGATTGTAGACCAGTGGTTGGTCTGTTTTGACCTTGGAGCTGCAGGCAGCTTGGTTACATTGTCTTATTTGCCTTCTCTGTCCTGACTCACAGGTTGTAAGTACTCTGGTTCTTTCCAGGTTTTTGTTTTATTTATATAGCTAATATTTTACACTTGTGCTAATTAAAGTGGTATTTTAATTGCTCTTGCTTTGTAACACTTCTCCAAGTCCCTCTTCATTTCTATTTTTCAAGACTTTCTTGGCTTTTCCCACATTAGTTCTTAGAGGCGACCTTTAGAACGGATTTACCAGGCTCCTCTCTGGAGCTTTTTGGGATTCTGATTGAATTTAAATTTAGTCTCAAGTAGCTGCCTACTCAGTGGCACTCCTAATCCCACTGGCTGGACCACTTCCCCCCAACCAGAGGCAGGGCTCAGAGACAGTTTCTGTTGGTCTTTCTCCTGTGAGTGGGCCATACTTTGTTTCTTTGCATGTTTTGCTGAAAACTAGACATTTTAAATATGATAACGTGGGAACTCTGGAAATCAGATTCTCCCCCTGCCCCAGGGATTTTTTATTGTGGGTTCTTGTCGTTTGCTTCCTTATTGACTTTTCTAAACTATTTTTATAAGTCTATATTCTTTGTCATGGGTGGCCACTTAACTCTTTTTAGTTTTTATTTTATACTGGAGTATAGTTGATTTACAATGTAATGTTAGTTTCTGTTGTACAGCAAAGTGATTCATAAAGATTCATAAAGAATATATGTATTATTTTTCATATTCTTTTCCATTGTGATTTATTACAAGTTATTGAATATAGTTCCCTGTGCTATACAATAGGTCCTTGTTAGTTATCTATCATATATAGTTGTGTGTATATGTTAATCCCAAACTCTTAATTTATCCCTCCCCCCTGCCTTTCCCCTTTGGTAACCATAAGTTTGTTTTTGAAGTCTGTGAACCTGTTTGTTTTGTAAATAAGCTCATTTGTATCATTTTTTTTAGATTCCACATATAAGTGATATCATTTATTTGTCTTTGTCTGACTGACTTCACTTAGTATGATAATCTCTAGGTCCATCCATGTCGCTACAAATAGTGTTATTTCATTCTTTATGTCTGGGTAATATTCCATTGTATATACGTACCACATTTTCTTTATCCATTCCTCTGTTGATGGGCATTTAGGTTGCTTCCATGCCTTGGCTATTGTAAATAGTGCTGCTGTGAACTTTGGGGTGCATGTATCTTTTCGAATTATGGTTTTCTCTGGATATATGCCCAGGAGTGAGATTGCTGGATCATACAGTAGTTCTATTTTTAGTTTTTTAAGGAACCTCTATACTGTTCTCCATAGTGGCTGCACCAATTTACATTCTCACCAACAGTGCAGGAGGGTTCTCTTTTCTCCACACCCTCTCCAGCATTTATTGTTTATAGACTTTTTGGTAATGGCCATTCCGACCAGTGTGAGGTGATAACCTCATTGTAGTTTTGATTTGCATTTCTCTAATAATTAGCGATGCTGAGCATCTTTTCATGTGCTTTTTGGCCATCTGTATGTCTTCTTTGGAGCAATGTCTATTTAGATCTTCTGCCCATTTTTTGATTGGGTTATTTTGATACTGAGCTGCATGAGCTGTTTGTATATTTTGGAGACTAATTCCTTGTCAGTGGCTTTGTTTACAAATATTTTTTTCCCCATCTGTGGGTTGACTTTTTGTTGTTTATGATTTCCTTTTTGTGCAAAAGCTTTTAAGTTTAATTAGGTCCCATTTGGTTTTTTGTTTTTTATTTTTGTTTTTCTAGGAGGTGGATCCAAAAAGATATTGCTGCGATTTATGTCGAAGAGTGTTCTGCCTATGTTTTCCCTCTAAGAGTTCTATAATGTCTGGTCTTACTTACACTTAGGTCTTTAATCCATTTTGAGTTTATTTTAGTGTATGGTATTAGAAAATGTTCTGATTTCATTCTTTTACATGTAGTTGTCCAGTTATCCCAGCACCACTTATTGAAGAGGCCGTCTTCTCGTATATTCTTGCCTCCTTTGTTGTAAATTAGGTGACCATAGGTGCGTAGGTTTATTTCTGGGCTTTCTATCCTGTTCCATTGATCTATATTTCTGTTTTTGTGTCAGTACCATACTGTTTTGATTACTGTAGCTTTGTCAGGGCACCTGATTCCTCCAGCTCCGTTTGTCTTTCTCAGGATTACTTTGGATATTCGGGGTCTTTTGTGTTTCTGTGCAAACATAAAAAATTTTTGTTCTAGTTCTGTAAAAAATGCCATTGGTAACTTGATAGGGATTGCATTGAATCTGTATATTGTGTGGCCACTTAATTCTGTTCCATTAGCTTCCAGAGGTCAGCTGTGTTTTGTCAGTTTCTGTAAACACCTGGAGCCAAAAAAAGGGGGGACATTCCCCCAGTTTTGCAGGCTGGCTCTGTGTTGGGCACTCCTTCAGCGCTTAGCCAGGCTGGTTCCACTCTGCCTTAGCCTTCACTTCCAGCTTACATGGAGCTTGCAGGCCAGTGCAGGTGAGAGCATAGGGACTTTTCAGGTCTTTTCTGAGCTGTGTCCCACCTGGCACACATGACGTGCACTAGGAAGCTTTTCAAAAGCCCGTATTGCAACACAGAACTCCATTTTCCAACTTGCCCCTTCCCAGGCTTCTCAATACGTCTGCTGCTCACTTTGACTGTCATCCTGCCCCAGGCTGCTGCCCGCCCCACCCCCAGAACTTATGCCTTTAAATGCCTTCGGCACCAGCCCTCTGGGAAGACTGCTTTGAGTCAAGGAAACAACAAAGGGAAGCCCTGTTACTGACTTACAGACAGCAGCCCACAGGTGAGGCCCACAAGCACAGCCCTGTGAGGTAAATTCTCATTCTTGCCCTGCCCCCAGCAACCTGTGCCTGGGACTCAGACTGCCGTCCATCGAGCTGCTGACCTGAAATGTGGGGGACGGTGGGTGGGCAGCTTTCTCACTGCAAAGTGTTGCCCTTATCAAGCTTCCTTGGTGGTTCTAAGTCCTGGACTAGATTTTAGAGTTTTGCCAACGTTGCCAGCTCATTAATCATTCATGTTGGGGGCAGGGTGGGGGGGGACAGATTTCTCTACTCTGCCATTTTTGGTGAAATCACTTCCCGTCAGTTTTTGAGCACTTCCTGATTGCTAGTACAAATGACTGTTCTACACTAATTTTCCTAATCAGCATTGGAATAAGCTTTTACTCTTAAGCGCTCTGGTTCCATTTAGTGGAGAATAATTACAAACCAAGATTTGGGTGAACATTTTTCTTTTTTTTTGCTGGGGGGGTGTGCACACATTTTTCTGAAGGTAAAATACTGCACATTTTATTAGGAATTTAATACTATTACACTGTGCTAGTATTTATTAGGATTCTATTGATTCCATGAATAATCTTGTTCGGATGTTGAAAAGATTTTGAGTGGGCTGCCTTTTACTTTCTAAGACTCACTCTTGTATCTCATCATTAGTGCACCACTAAGTTTTGGAGGAAGGCATAGGTTGCATTTTAGAAGACATGACTGCAGTTCATTTTTTTGTTGGCTAATTCTGTGTCAGTGTCAGATTGGCTGCCAAGCAAAGTGGCTGAACCAAGAGAGAAGATTGAAATCTCATGTACAATTCCAAACAGGGGGTCCAGGGAGGTAGGGGACCCTCCCCATCCCATTCCATGGTGTTATCCAGAGAAAAGTTTCCCTTTAATGTATTACCTTTCCATCCCCTAAGCAGGAGTCGGCAAAATAATATGGATCATAGGCCAAATTAAGCCCACTGCCTCTTTTTTGTACAGCATAAACCAAGAATGGTTTTTATATGTTCAAGTAGTTTTTTAAAAAATCAAAAGAATAATAAGTTCTATCAGTCACAGCCCAAGCAAGGGAAGGAGGAAAGGCAGTGAAGAACCAACTTTTAAGAATGTGACTCAGAGGATGACGACAGATTTCCGTAATGGGCTCCAACATAATCACCTGGCCACACCTACCTGAAAGGTAAGTTGAGAAGTCAAATCTCCAGTGATGTGCCAGTTGAAACTGAAGGGGGAATCTCTTTCATAAACAAAGCAAGGTAACACTGTAGTACAGTCAGCAGCCCAGTTTATTACACTGAGTTCTACGAAGTGATGCAGACACTCACATGTAGAACACTCTTTCACTGTAAGGACGTTTACAAGTACAAAGTGACCAACAGGTGGAGCAGCTGTGCCATTTTCCTGAAAGTTGGCTTGGGTAGAAGTTGCCAGAAAAGGCACAGGAGGCATCATTTAGGTACCTAATCTATAAAATTCTGGCTAAAACTGAACAGAATAAAACATTATTGGGGATTTTAATTAGGGGCCTTTAATTTTCCTGTGTGCATGTTTTCATATTTCTGGAGGAGTCCTGAGCACAGTGTTAACTGTACTACTCAGTTAAAAACATACTTATTATCAGCATTGGTTTCTGTGTGGACCCCACTGTTTCTTCATGCCAAACCCCAATTCCATCCCTTCCCCCACAGGTACTCACACTGACCTTAAGCACATACTACTGTAGCCTCTATGACGGTGTGTGTGTAACTTTAATTGATGTAAACGTTTTTTAGTTGCATGAAATCTCATTCCATCCATTTCTTTTCATTCATATGTAAAAGTGTTAATCAGCTGTGCTACAACACAGCACACACTGCTAACTGCTGGACACCACCCCACTGCTTGATCCACATTTTACTCACCTTTTCTAATGACAGTCACCTAGGATATCTCAAAAGTCCTGCTGTGGTGAAATTCCCTGTATATACATCCTCCTGTGTATAGAATTTCTCTGGGATCTATAAACAGATTGGGGTACTACTGCATGATAAAGCACACATATTATTGAATTTAAAAGGTATTTCCAGGTTAGTTTCCCAGATGCCTGTATCATTTTACATACTTCCACAGTATACAAACATACCAATACATCCTTACCAATATCTATCCATACAACCTTCTTTGGGGCACTAGAGTGGACAGCCCAGCCAACCACACTGAGGTGGAATAAAGAGAGGGTGACTCTCTGTGGCCTCAGAAGAGGGCCCTGGTGTTAGGAATGGTCTTCATTTTGACCTGTTTGAGAGGCCACAGAAGCAACAAATGAACCACCATTTCACTAACACTAGGATAACTGAAAAAACAAACAAAAAAAACTGGGGGAATCTCACCTCTATGTGCCAGGAGGGGTCAACCTCCTGCTCAGCCCTTGGAAACCCCCTGGGAGTTCCAAATCTGCTCATACTCCACAGTATGAGGTCACTGTGTATAAAGAGCAAGTACTCCTGCTCTGCCCCAATTCCACATTATGACTTTGCTGCTGGGTGGGGAAACAGAACCATCCCTGTAGTGCCTCCTTTCATGAACTTTTAGGCCTTGCCGGGAATAGTTAAAAACTTTTCAAATATTGCATTCCATCAAATCTAAGACAGACAACCCATTATTTTAAGTACCTCTAAGGAAGAAAAAAAAATCAATGCCAGTTGAATCAGAACATGCTATAGATTCTAATTTCAGAGATGTAATAATATGAAAACACTGACATCTCTGAAACAATCACGACTGCATTACTGAAGAGGCAGTTGAGGACCACTTACATGTACAGGACCCTTTCATGTCAGGCACTCCGTAAGAGAAAAAAAATGTGGTAAACCGTTTAAACTTTTCAAATATTTTACTTAAAATGCATACTGTGTATTTAAGCTACTTCCCACTAGTGTAGGAAACCTCTGTAAATATCATTTCAACAAATATACTATGAATATATAGTTGCTACACAAAACTATTATACACTCTACCAGAATTTTAATTCCTGTCATGTAGCAGACTGAAGATCATCTAGACAAATATGGTGGAAAAGTGATAAGCAACAAAAACAGGTGCCTTGAGTGACTGATAGAAATACATGAGAAACATGGCATTTCATCTCCGTGGTAAGGGGTCAATTACTCAAATAATACAGGCTCTCATCAGGCTAATCACTGGACAACAAAAGTAGGTCCTTACCTCACACCATATATTGTCAACAACATGGTAGCAATGATCCATGAATAACAAATTAACCTAAACAAAATTTATGTCATGCATTATCAAAAGAAAGATATACCTGACATCGTATCAGGTTCCAGAGGTTCTTAGGTCAGTAACATAACAATTCAGGAAAACATACACATTTAATGGTTTCAGGTTTTCTAATATTCAAACTATTTACACCAAAATTTACAGAAAATAAGATAATTTCTGTATCAGCACCTCAAAATAAATGATTTGCCTAAAGTCCACTTCTCAATTGTGTAACTCCTACAAACTGTATCTGTAGTTATCCCTAAAAGCAACCTAAATCAATCAGCTTAAAAATAAATTTAGTCTTTCAGAAAAGAAACAGTCCAGAGGTGGAATGGCTACATGGCTGGCTGGTTCAGTGGCTCAAGAGCATTGTCCAGGTCCCAGGTTCTTCCAATCCTTCTGCACTGCCATGTGCAAATTATTATCATAATTCATTGTTGAAAGACAGAGCCAGGCATCACATCCAGACAAGGAAAAGTTCAACAAGGTTCCATGTCACCCAGCATGATTCCTTGAAGCTCTGAAGAAAACTTTTCCAGAAATAACCTGTCAGATGTTTCCTTTATTTGTCTAGAATTGGGTTCTCGGACCACTCTAAACCAGTTGCTGGCCATGAGAAAGGGATTATCATTATTGGCTGAAACTAATCAGGATTTATTCTGTTCTGTCAGGAGGAATGGATACCCAAACTTGGCCAGCCAACAATAAGAAGCAAGTGAGTAGGGTGGTCACCCAACAATGCCAGCTACAAACCCGTATAAACCCACTCTTAATCCATTCAGGAAGGAGCAAAGCACAGTGTTTAAAAACACCATCTTATCAAATAAAATTACAGTTAATTTCTAGGTTACACATTATGTGTGCTCTGCACACTTACACTTACGTAGGCATCTAAATAAAAAACAGTAGGTGAAAAAAATTAGATTAAAATGAAACTGTTTTAGGTATATCTTAAAAACTGTACTGAGTGCAATGAGTCCTATGTTCCTCACTACAGACTTCTGGCATTAACAATTATAAATTATCTATGCCATTTTCTATTTTTTGCATAGATTTCTATCTCTTGCTAACTCAGATACAGTTGAAAACATTATTAAAAACGCTGGCTCCCTTATGGAAGACTTAGTTCATTAACAATGATAAAATGCATTTATAAATGCCAGGGAAGATTACAAAAAGAAGCATACTTCATATCTTTCAAATATTATTTCAGTAACAATGCATATTAAGATACTAACATAGTCACGCTACTTAAAATGGGTCATTACCATATGCCTTAGAAATTATTCTAATAAGGATACAATGTCTTTTCAAACATGATTCAAACTGAACATACAATTCCTGTAATGCAGCATGTTAAAAAGCAAACAAACAGACCAAAACACCCTCAAAAGCATTAGTCCTACATCCTCAGGACCCACTCATATATGAGCTTAATGTTGCCATGTTGCTGTCTTGATTAGCTACCTGACAACTTTACAACTTCTATTTACATAAGGAGCATGTTTATTCACAACAACCATCTTCTGTGGCTTTTTTACAAAAAGCTTTATATTTTATCAGAAACATAACTTTCAGTATTCATAATTTCCAACAGAATATGTTCTCCACATTCCTTAAGTTGAGAGATTTTCCCTTGGTCTGAATTCCCTGATATGTGAAACAGTTTGAATCCATGGTGAAACTATGCACAATTTAAGTATCAATAAATTTTTACTCCTGTCAACCGATCATGGGGCCTAGTTACAGTTGTGGTTTCCGTCCTGCGAACTTCCAGATTCCAAGTCTGACTAATGCTCGAAGGCTTGTCCACTCATCTGTGTGAACTCTCTGTCTTAGGACGGTAGGAGTTTCTGATTCATTATATTGAGGGTTCTGTGACATTAAATGAGGTGTGACTTCAGAGAAGCCTTCCCACGTCAAGTACATTCATATTCCCTCTCCTGTGAATTCTCTGATGGCTATTGAAGGCTGATTTGTGGTAGAATTTTTTCCCACATTCGTTACATTCATAAGGCTTCTCTCCTGAATGAGTTCTATAATGTACTGTAAGGTATGACATCCGAGAGAAGGCTTTCCCACATTCGTTACATTCAAAAGGTTTCTCTCCTGAATGAATTCGATGATGGATAGTGAGATATGACATCTGAGAGAAGAACTTCCCACATTCATAACACTCATACGCTTTCTCTCCTGTGTGTGTTCTCTGATGTCTATTAAGGGCTGAATTCTGGCAGAAGGTTTTCCCACATTCATTACATTCATAGGGCTTCTCTCCTGAATGAATTCTATGATGTATAGTGAGGTATGACATCTGAGAGAAGAACTTCCCACATATGTAACATTCATAGGGTTTCTCTCCTTTATGTATTCTCCGATGTCTACAAAGGGCTGAATTCTGGTAGAAGGTCTTCCCACATTCGTTACATTCATAGGGTTTCACTCCTGAGTGAGTTCTATGATGTATAGTGAGGTATGACAACTGGGAGAATAACTTTCCACATTCATTACATTCATAGGGCTTCTCTCCTGTGTGGACTCTCTGATGTCTCATGAGGGCTGAGTTCAGGTAGAAGGTTTTCCCACATTCGTTACATTCATAGGGCTTCTCTCCTGAATGAGTTCTGTAATGTACAGTGAGATATGACAACCTAGAGAAGAATTTCCCACATTCATTGCATTCGTAGGGTTTCTCTCCTGTGTGTGTCCTCTGGTGTGTAGTCAGAGTAGACTTGCGGCAGAAGCATTTCCCACACTCGTTGCACTTATAGAGCTTCACACCTGTGTGAATTTTCTGATGGTCATTAAGTGCTGACTTCTGGGAGAAGGTTTTTCCACAGTCATGACAAACATAGGGTCTCTCTCCTGAATGTGTTCTCTGGTGTTGTGTGAGATGTGTCTTCTGGCAAAAGGATTTTCCACAATAACTACATTCATAGGGCTTCTCTCCTGAGTGAGTTCTCTGATGTTGAACGAGGTGTAACTTCTGGTAGAAGGTTTTTCCACATTCAGTACATTCATAGGGCTTCTCCCCTGTGTGTGTTCGCTGATGTACAGTGAGGGTTCCCTTCTGGCAGAAGGATTTCCCACATTGGTTACATTCATAAGGTTTCTCTCCAGTATGAGTCCTCTGGTGTATAATAAATTTTGACTTTTTACAGAAGGATTTCCCACATGCATTGCATTCATAGGGCTTCACTTCCATATGAGCTCTCTGGTGCACACTGAGGTTTGACATTTGGAGAAAGGCTATTTCAGATTCGTTCCACTTGTAGGGCTTCTCCTCCATATGATTAACAAACACTGTACCCTTTTGAAAGGCTTTCTGATATTCTATATATTCAAAGGGTTTCTCTAAAATATGAATGTTCTGAAAAATACCTTCATTTAGAGCATAAGCCTCCCTATTTTGATTAAATTCATAAGGTTTATCTCCTGGATGAGTTTTTTCAAGCTTAACATGGAGAAGTGATTTCCCACATGCACTACATTCATCAGGCTTCATTCTTGCATAGCTTCCATCACTACTAATATATTCTGAAGTAGATTTTAAACTCTTTCCACATGAGTCACATTTACAGGATATTTTTCTTGAAGGAACAGGGTTTGTTTCCACATTAAAAGTCTTACCAAAAACATTACCTCTCTCTTCAATCAGGGTTTTGTTGTTGACAGATTCAGTTTGCCTTGAATGTTTGTCTTCATTTTCCTGGGCTCCCTCTATCAGATCATGGACTTCCCAGTCTTCTTCTAAAAAGAGGCAAAATTAACCAATTCTTATACATCTTCCTATATAAGATATGAAATGTGACTTGTATACAAGCCATTTCTTTGTGGCACAGGTGCTAGCTTCATGGACAGATGAAGACAATTGCAAGTGTACTTTTTTCCCTTATTCTTTTGGTTTGGAATAAGCACGCACATGCACACACACAACCTCCACAATCTCCAGTGGTGAGGAAAGCTGACAAAAGCACAAGCACCAGGCTTCCCTGATGGCGCAGTGGTTAAGAATCTGCCTGCCAGTGCAGGGGACATGGGAAGATCCCACATGCCACAGAGCAACTAAGCCCATGTGCCACAACTACTGAGCCTGCGCTGTAGAGCCTGCGTGCCACAACTACTGAAGCTCGCATACCTAGAGCCCATGCTCTGCAACGAGAAGCCACCGCAATGAGAAGCCTGCACACTGCAACGAAGAGTAGCCTCTGCTCGCCACAACTAGAGAAAGCCCATGCACAGCAACGAAGACCCAATGCAGCCAAAAATAAATAAAAATTAAAAATAAATTTATATAATAAAACACACAAGCACCTTTGATCTTTGCTACTTCTAAGATTTTGTTCAAAACTGGGTATAGAAAGTAAAATACAAACGTAGAGCAATGATGAGAAGACAAAGGATGCTGGGTGAATGACCAACTCTTTGATGTGAAAGGACTCACAGCAAACAGGTAAACTGTTGGGGCGACAATGAGTTTAGCCGCTGGACAAGGACAAGGAGGAATCAGTCTGAGGAGGTGGATCAGCACTTTACACCATGGCACTTCACATCAAGTGGAGAGACAGATCACAGGCTAAGGCACTGTCACCTACACCGAGATGTCTGGTACCAGCAATGCCCCAGCTTACGTTCAACCACAGGTCTCTGCTCCTATTGTTTTACTAAGTTTGCCGGACTTCCAGCCTTGATCCACTCAAACCCTATATTTTAGGGTGTGTCATGCTTAAAAAAAAAAAACTATTCAAGTCCTTTCTCAAGTTAATTAGCTCCATTTCCCCTTAAAGTTGAAAATAATTACTCTCCATACATTTTTGATTCAGCCTTGCATTGGAACATTAACATTCCATGTGCAATGCTGAGTTTTAAACTACCCATGCATCTCTGTTCTCTTTTCTTAACCATAACGTCTTAGAAAGTATGGCTCTATTTCCTATTTCCTTTGAACCCCTCAATAGAAATCATAGTTGTTCTTAATCATATGGACATCTTTCGACTACCAGCAGAATATATGGGATATCACCTAGACATGCATATTTAGAAATAAATGCCTATAGCTGAATCACTTTGCTGTACACCTGAAACTAACACAACACTATAAATTGACTATACTTCAATTAAAAAATTGAAAATAATAAAATAAAATAAAAAGAAATACCTGCCTATAAATTATTTCTGACTGAATGGACAAGAAGGTTCTTTCACCTACCTGGCTCCTCAGATAATCAAAGAAATAAACATGTACTATATGTTACATACTATGATGAGGGGAGAGAACATGGCCTTTTCTTTATTGGATTATGGGGGGCGTGGTGTGCAGAAGCTCAAGCAAAAAATACATAATCAAATAACAGATTCCTTGATCAGACCTAGCTTTTTTATTAAGGCATCACCATGAGGTGGAGTCAAAGTCAAGAGAAAGAAAACATTGGAGTGATGATTAGAGCTGGAAGGAAAAACTTCAAGGAGGGGTTGAATATTTGAGTTCAGACTTAAAGAATGTGTAATCTGGACAAATAACCCACACCCCAATGAAACAAGACATTTAGAAGTGTGGACCAAAGGGAATTTATCCAGAGTTTCGGGAAAAAATAGAAAATTAAAATTTCCAGGTTAATACAGGGCCAATATTGGGTAATTCTTAAAGGAGGAGGAATTTAAATTCCTTTTTGGAATCAACAGGAAATTGCTGTAGGCTTACCCTATGAGACTAGTGATAAGACAGATTAGAAAGGCAGGTGAACACATCTTGCAAATCCAGTCAGAATGAAGGAGCGCCTACTGCTCCCACGAGAAACAATGAACCAGAGGACAGGGTGGACAATGCAGCATTAAACAGACAAAAACCCTCAAGACTTGAGACAGGAGGAGCCCTTTGAAGAAGTCGGGAAACAAACCACCGAAGGGCGAAGCAGATCCTTCAGAGACATTTCTGGAGGGGGCGGGGGTGGGAGGATAAATGATCCACGACTCATTTCTGTACCTCCTACTCACTCCGCACCTACTCCGACACGACAGCATTCAAGGCCCTCACCACAGAACAATAAATAGGAGACAAGATGAAAATGGGCATTTGGAAGAGGGAGACACCAAACTCCAGCAGCACTCGTCTCAGGAATGACCAGCACCCGTGCTCAGGACAGCAAAGGTGAACTGAGTTTACTGGTTTATGCACAGGACGGGGGTTGGACCTCTGACCTCAAGGAAAGAGAATTGAAACTGCAGACAGAAACAAGTCTGAGACATTTCATGGGAAAGAAGAAAAAAGGAAAGTAATAAGAATATGGAAAGTCACAAGTTATTCTCTAGTAACAGATTATGAATGCCTGAAAGCAAAAAGAATCTACGATAAGAGGTTACTGAATATGCTGTAAGAACAAGGGATCTGAGGTTTAAGAGGAAGAAGGAAGCGAGTGGGTTTGGTTCTGGGTAGAAGCAAGCGTGGAGAAGCTCTACCAACATAAGCTTTTGTGGGGAAGGAGGAAGTCTTTGGGAGCGAGATTTGCGTAGCTAAAGCACACAAGCAACTCTCCTTAGTCACTTCTAAGGCTTGGCACCATTAAAAAATTCCAGGGAAAAACACTTCCGAGTTACCGACCTCCTCACTGCCTCACTCACACACCTGGGTAACTCTGAAGTAGGAATTCTCCTCCCACTATCCATGGCTCTTCTCCTTTCTCCAACTTGGTGATAACTTCCGGTTTGATAATGTGACACCCTGTTAACAGAAATGAGAGAGAACTTGAGCCTGGCTGCTGGGCTTCCAGATCTGTCGTCTAAGCAAAGGGCTGCCTTTCGAGCTACACAACAGAAGTGGCCATCTGTGCTGTACCAAAATTAGAACCTACTTGGAGGCAAAGACCAAATGCCCTCCTGCCTGGTGCCCCAGATTACTCACATTTGTCCCATTAAATTCAAAGTTAAAGTCAGTAAGTTAGAGGGAAATCCTGTTTATCTCAGCAATTCAGAAAGCAGGCTCTCCTCACCCAAAGAAACGAGGTGGCTGTAGTTCTCCAGCATCACATCCCTGTAGGTTGTCTTCTGCTCAGGGTCCAGCTGCTGCCACTCATCCTGGGTGAAGTCCACAGCCACGTCCTTGAATGACACTGGCCCCTGTAATGGCACCGTGATGGGAACTGGGTGACGTAGAAAAGACTTAGGGGGACAAGAGCTTACCCAGCTCACCAAGAAAGTTAACACTGTATACCTCTTTTATGTTATGGATCTCGTGGGAGGAAAATAAATACAATACACTGCCATGAGTTCGTTCGGTGTACAGCAAAGAAAGAAAATATTGTCTTATACTGTGAGCAAGGAACAATCCTGGCTGTTGGGGACCTACAACAGCAGACAATGCCCCTGCCCCCGAGGAGCACAGGCCTGAGGGCGTGCGTGCTAACCCGGGATGCACTGTGCCCCTTCGTTTTGCTTCCAGACTGTTAACAGCGTGGTCCTCCTCTTACCTCCCCAGCCACTCCTTCTCAGTCTCGTTTGCTGGCTCCTCCTCTCCCCTGAGTCATCCTCAAGTTAGAGTGGCCTGGGGCTCAGTTATTTTTTCTTTTACATTTTGCTTTGATGGTGATCCCATCTGGCCTCATGGCTTTAATTACCATCTACATGTCAACATTTCCCAAATTTATATCACCAGCCCAGGCTTCTCTCCTAAACTCCAGACACATGTGTCCCGTTCCTGCCCTAAGCTTCTCCTACAGCTCACAGAAGGAGCCAAGCTGCAGTATTCGCCACACTTACCAAAGAAACAAGCAAGCCAGGCAACACATCCTAGTTCCGTATTTACTATGAGGATAAGCCTGGAGCGGTCTGACCCTGACCTGCTACACGAGCTGTCGGGGACAGCTTGGTTCAGCTGCCCCTAATTCCAAGCTGGGGACTTGGAATCCCTTCTTCCCACCAACACCTTCCAGGGGAGGAGCACACTCCTGACAAGGGACAGAGAGCTCACAAAAGAACCAGAAATTGCTACACCCAGATGTTTTAGCGTGGATCTTTTGAATAAATTCACAAACACTCACACCAGTAATTAAAAACTGTTTCCTTCTGTACCATCACCTCTGAAATAAAGATAATAATGGTACCTATCACATAATGATACATATCAGTATCAAATGGGTTCATCCATGGAAAGCACTTAACATAGTTCTTTGGACATAACATGCTTCTCAATGATACCTACTATTATTGTTGATAATCTAAAGTGTATCTCATTACTCTTTAAAGGAGGACACATATGAAGAAGAAAACAGAGAAGTAAATTTAAATAACTAAATGTAAGGTGGCTGTTAAGTTTACACAATTGCCAAGAAAGGAATACAACACAGGACAAGCATGTTAAAAACAAAAAAGTTCAGGTGATTTCAAAAGAACGTGGAGGGAGGAACGGTGTGGAAGAGGTTAAGGAAAAGACCACACCAAGCTCAGGAGCCGTTTAAGATGGCAACAAACTCCTGACATTGACAGAAAATCAAAGTTCTTTACGTGGAACAATCGAAGAGGCAGGATGGGTCCTGTTAGCAAGGTCCCCTGAGATGCCAGGTCACCTGACCCCCAGCTCCAGATGCACAGATGTCCGGGACCCAGGCTTTGCTGGCCTGGGAAGGCTGAGGGTGCCCAGCTGCTGACGGGACACACGGGGCGGGGGAAGAGGTGGCTGCCGCCCAAGGCAGACGAGTGTCTGTGCAGAACTGCCTCGGCTCAGCCTCGAGAAGTCTGTCTCAGAAAGCAACAGCAAGTCTTCCAGAAGCTCTGCCCAAATTCAATTCAGGCGTCACCAGTCACACCTGTGGCTGCCCGGATGAAGACATGGGGCCCACACGTTCACTCACTGAAAGTTATTACCAAATGCAAGAGAGTGAGGGATCAGACCATGAAAAGTCTAATTTTAATGCATAAGTAGAATCACGCACACCTTATTCTACTTTCCGGTTTTGCATTTGTAATTTCACAAAATGTGTGATTTGTGGGGCTTTTCTAATCGCTTGTAGTTTTGCCTGATGAGAAAAACACAGCAAAATAAGAAAACATAGTTTTCACTTGTAATGGGAATAAAAATACGTGCACCGTTGCTGCTTGAAAACAGCATTATTGTGAATGTTCCAAATGATTTTCTATTTGGTGATGGGTTAAGTAGCTTGCCCATGTTCACTTTTATGTAAAGGGAAGATTAGAAAATTGCACTCTTCTTGTATTTTAAACTTTAAGAAAACGGATTTCAGAAAACCTGGATAACAAATTAAGAAAGCAACCAGAACTGCAAATATTTAGGGGTTTTAGGTTCGTTTCAAAACACAAGGGAACAACCCATGACGTATGTGTCTTAAAAGACCACTTGGGGGCTTCCCTGGTGGCGCAGTGGTTGAGAATCTGCCTGCCAATGCAGGGGACACGGGTTCGAGCCCTGGTCTGGGAAGATCCCACATGCCGCGGAGCAACTAGGCCCGTGAGCCACAACTACTGAGCCTGCGCGTGTGGAGCCTGTGCTCCGCAACAAGAGAGGCCGCGACGGTGAGAGGCCCGCGCACCGCGATGAAGAGTGGCCCCCACTTGCTGCGACTAGAGAAAGCCCTCGCACAGAAACGAAGACCCAACACAGCCATAAATAAATAAATAAATAAATAAATAAATACAATTTAAAAAAAAAAAAAAAAGACCACTTGGTACAGTAAGATTCCACAGACGGCCTTGTAATCACAGAACGCAGCACCAGTTACACATTTCCCACAAGCCATGTTCTCAGCGTGAGGTTAACAGGGTCGGCTCACTCCCCTGCTTGGGGGCAGAGAGGACCGGTCTCCTTTGCTTTCTGAGATTCCTTTCATGAGTGGCTAGAAAGCGTAAGCACTGGAATTCCATTAGAGAAAAGGAGTATTCCTCAGAGGATTGTAAACGACAAAAACCCAAGAGGACTTTAACAGCGGCGTCCGTGTGTCAGAGATCTCCCACGCATGGCTGGGCCCCAAATGACACAGAACAGTGGGGGCCCAAGGGCCGCAGTCCTAGGACGCCGCTCCCCAACCAAAAGAGTCCTCTCGCTCGACAGGGAAAAAGAAAGGTGTTCTCAGACACACACAGCCTCCAGAGACAGCAAGTGAGGAGCCCACCTGCCTGGCCTGTCCCAGGAGAGTGGCTGATGCAGTGCCCAGAACCAGAAAGGGGAACTAAGAACCAACAGAAAGGGAACCACGAGACCGACGCATTCCTCCCACCTCCCCCGCCTCCCCCCCGCAAAGAAGCTGCACTCCAGTACTGACCACGGAGGGTGCTGTTCAACTAGGAATCTTACCCACACAAACGTGCTGATTTTGAGAAACTTTTCAAATGCATAGTATTCAACTTCTCAAAGTTAAGTAATGAATTACATACTAATGCTGGAAAATACAAGAAAAAGACAATAAAACTTGGAAAACAATGTTTACTAACATGACCCCAACTGGAAAGATTTAGAAACATTTAAGAAGACTCTGTAAGTCAGTAAGACAAGGAAAACAAAACAGAACAAAAGAAAACAAAACAAAACAAAAGAAGACAGTATTGGGGCAGGAAGACGGGCAGTGGACATGAACAGGCCCTTCATATAAAAACAAATACACCAGTCTGAAAAGACCACAGACTGAAGAATTCCAACTACGTGACAATCTGCAAAGGGCAAAAATACACAGACAGTAACAAGACCAGCAGCTGTCGGGGGCTTGGGGGCATTGGGGGGGATGAACAGGTGGCCCCCAGGGATGTTTCGGGCACTGAAATGGTTCTGGGTGGCACTGCAGTGGTGGCTGCAGGTCATCACACGTGTCCAAACCTGAACAGCAGGACACAGAGAGTGAGCCTTTATATAAGCTACAGACTCCAGGGGAGAACTAGGCGTCAGTGCTGACCCACCACTGAGATGACGCGCCACACAAGCGCGAGATGTTGTCAAGGGAGGGAACCCAGAGGGACGGGGATAGGAAACTGCTGTCTGCTCGACTCTCCTGTAACCCTAAAACTGCTCTAAAACTGTCTATCCGTTAAAATGAAGAAACAGCTTCTAAGCACGTGAAAACGCTCTCAACCTCATTCGCGATTAAGGAAAAACCCCAAGGGAACGTCCATACCGTTTACCGGGGCCTAGGACCAGCGGGAACACGCCGCGGCCTCGCCCCTTCCTGTCGGGCATCGCGCTGGAGCCCAGAGTCCCCCTGACTTGACCCACCGCTCCCCACCCCGCGTTTCATGCCGTCCACAGTCTCTACACATGACATCTTTTGATCAGATGACTCACTGTCCCAATTACAAGGTTTCACTTTCTCCACAGGATGAAAGCAAAACCAGCACACAGGGGAGGCTCTTCAGTCAACCTCAGGGTCCGCCTGCATTCACGTCCCGCTGGTCCTGACAGGAGGCCCACATCCTAAGGAAGGCGGTCCTTACCAGCACCTCAGGAGCCTCATCCAGCCCACCTCAACGCTGCTCTGAGAGCCTTGTCAACCTCTGCAGCTACCCAAGTCCTGGTCACTTGAGGGCCGTCACCCTTCCCCGAGTCACTGAGCCACGTGCTCTGACAATGCATTTAAAACCAGGCTCTCGGACTTCCCTGGTGGCGCAGTGATTAAGAATCCGCCTGCCAATGGTGGGCACACGGGTTCGAACCCTGGTCAGGGAAGATCCCACATGCTGCGGAGCAACTAAGCCCGTGAGCCACAACTACTGAGCCTGTGCTCTACAGCCCGCGAGCCACAACTACTGAAGCCCGCATGCCTAGAAGTTGTGTTCCGCAATAAGAGGAGCCACCGGAATGAGAAGCCTGCGAACCGCCACGAAGAGTAGCCCCCGCTCGCTGAAACTAGAGAAAAGAGCCCGCGTGCAGCAACAGAGACCCAACACAGCCAAAAATGAATAAATAAATGAATAAAAATTAAAATAAATAAATAAATAAATAAATATAACCAGGCTCTGCTTTGTCAGCACTCTGGAGTTCCCTACGCATCGACGGGCAGGATTCTCGTCCTCTCCTATAATTACGTCTGTGAAGTGCCTTCCCTGAGGAAAAGAGAAGCTCCTGGAAGCAGAGAATTACTTCTTAAGATCACATGCAGAACCTGAAGACATTTGATGTTTACGTCAAAAAAAACAACAACAACACTAGATGGTGTGAAGGGACCAAAGCCAAGAGCGAGGCAAGCAGGACACTTCTTCTGGGGATACTTCCATCAGCAGAGCAGAAAATGTCCATGGGGTCCCAGAGCGCTGCCCTCTCCTTCAACCCCCAACCTCACCCTCAACCCTCAGCTGAGGAGCTGCTTCCCTGAGAACAGAGAAGCCATCGGAGGGCTTCTCCACCTGCACCCCAGCTCTGCCACCCCCGCCCCACGCCAGGACCCCGGGCCGCAGCTCTCCCCGCTCCCACACGCACCTACTGGATCATTCCCGCTGTTGTTTCTCCCGTTACAACACAGCACAACACGACACAACACCCGCCCCGGACCTCAGCTCCTACTCCAGCTACTGTCCAATTTCTCTTTTCCCCGTCACAGCAAAACGTCTTGAAAAAGCTAGGAACACAACAAACCCCGTTCTCCCACTCCTCTCTCCTAAGCCTCTCCGAGCAGGATCTCACCCCACACACCCATCCAAACGCATCAGCAGCGAGTTACGACCTCCCCCCAGTGCTGGGCTCGAGGGTTAATGGCTCCACAGAACGGCAACCTCGTTTGTCCAGTCACCCAGGGAACCTCTAAAGTGCTTCCCACGTGGAGACAAACTGCTGTGATTCATATTTTAGGAGAAATACTCAGCGTGGAAAATACACTTGAGCTGGTGGAGGAAAGAGATAGCAGCACAGAAAAAAAGGTTCTGTAACTACAGAAATGAACGAATAAGCTATTTTAATGGTACAAGTATGGGATGAAGAGGAACGAATAAAAACCGTTTAGAATACGACATTAACCAGCCTAACACTACAACGTGCTAACAGAGGATGGAGGAGGACTCCACAATGAACCCAGTTTTCTGGGTAGGGTGACAGGCTGGTGACGCAACGATGAGCCGGCAGGGACAGGAGGAGAAGGCAAGGGGCGGGGAGCTGTAAGTAATCATTTCTGGATCTACTGGATCTAGTCATTGGAGGTGCCCTTTGGACAAACTCCATAGAGATGCTGGCAAGTGGCTGGACAGAGGCATCTGTCTGGTCCAGGTGGGAGAACTGACAGAGCTGGAGGTGAAAAGCACCAGAGGGTGAGATCAGACAGCTTTAAGAGTCATGAACCAAGAGTAAAAAGACAACACACAAAGAGGATGGAAGAAAGAGTCAGGAAGAGAGCAAGGAGAGATCTGTCACAGAAACCAACATAGGAGACTCTGCAGATGGGAAGGTGACAGTGGTCTGAAGTGAGGACTGGCAAATCTCCACTGGTTTGTTTTCTGGATGACAGGTCACCTCAACCGGATCAGGGTCCGGTGAGGGGCAGAACCAAGACCACAGGCTGCACGATAAAATTCAGATGGGAAATAAGGAATCTTTGCCAGAGACATGACTACATGGTGTGTAACGCGACCCTGTTAGATTGTAAGAGACAAAGAGGGAAATTTACTTGAAGGGTGACAAGGCAGTTCCTCTAAATGATCCTCACTGCATCCCTGGATTGAGCACTGAAAACAATGTAGCTACAGGACAACAGTGTTGTACTGAACAGAAAAGTTACATGCACTGAGCGCTCCTTGGACAGCATGCTCTCGGCTTACAGGAAGCACAAGGAAGGCACCAATGTCAACACGTTAGGGGCTGTCACTCAGGAAGGCTAGCGGCCTACAGCGGGATCCTCAAGGAAACCTTTCACGCCCGAGAACAAAAGTGCTTCAGCAGGACAATGTAAGTCAAGCAAGGGATGGTATTTTGCCACAAATGTCAAGAACCCGAGGCTTGTACTGTGGCTATAAGAGGATCGTGGGATCTGCGCGTAGAACTTGCCAGAAACACTTGGTACTGACCTGCTCCTCTACGCTTTGTCTAACCACATCTTTTACCTACTTCTACTTTCCCATTTTAAATTTTGAACTATTCGTCTCCCAAGGTGTTATTACAAAACAAGAGCAGGAAGGCAATACGTAAACAGCAAAACTCACCGGAGACCGATTCATTTTCCGCTGCTCTTGGAACAACGTGCAGGACTGTGACAGTGGAGGCGGACCTGGAGAAGGAAAACGCAGGCAGTGAAGCTACGAATGAAGGGGCTCAGGGTGCACGAGCACCTGTCTCGGGCTCCACAAGAGACACCTGTGGGAGACCCGCCCTTTCACCTTCACAAGGGCCTGTTAGAATGAGGAGGGAGCAACCACCCTCAGGTCCGTAACTCCCACGTGACTGTGGTAACTGGGGCGATACTTTTTTCAGTACCGAGTGTACATTGAATCTTATTAAAATAAACTTCCGTCATTAAATATGAGATTAAAAAACGCTAAAAGTTTATCTCTCCTAAGTCTGTTAACAACTTAAGATCAGAAAATCCACAGGACACCCAGAATAAAGGGATACACTCAGGTGCGTTTCACTCTTTCAATTATTTGTACAAACTGAAGTGCGATGCTCAAAAAACTCTTATTAAAACTGTCTTTAAGTGGACAGAACACCTGCCCTAGGAGTTCTGAGTCCTGTTAGCGACCCCACGTGCACACCCGGTGAGGATCTGGGACAAGTCACCTCCCTTCTCAGGCCCAATCTCTTCCTTCCTCAACCGAGGCAGCAGGACAGAAGCCTTGCAGACTCATCCTGCACTAACTACACTGTGCGATTCCACGGGGCACAACCCAGGGGGGCAGCGGACGCTTAGACAACCAACGTGCTGACCAGCTTTAAGAGACACGTGCGAGATGCCCAGACGCCGACAGGAGGGGGAGGACGAGGAGGACGAGAAGGACGAGGAGGATCGTGGTTGCAGGGAGGGGTGGACGCGGCACGTCCCAACCGAGCCTGTGGCCCCTGCTCCCCCAGGACACCCGGAACTCACAAGTCCCAGGGCAGCCCCATCCGGAGCAGCCGGCCCTGCCCTCCAGCCCGACCCCTCCACCTCCGGGAAGCGGTCAAACCCTCCCGGTCGCTCTCCCGCGCGGCCCGGGGCGGGCTCACCCGAGCCTCGCTCTCCAAGGGCCGCAGGGTCTACAACCGCCTGCAGGCCCGAAGACGCACCACCTACCCCGTCGGGACTCGCTGACCGGCCCCGGACTCCCAAGGCTCCGGGCCGGGGGCTGCTTCTCCGGCGCGCTCCTCTCCAGGGGTCCCTCTTCTCCGCCTCACAAGGCCACTGGGCCCGAGGAGCCGGCTCTGGGCCTACGGCACAAGCTCCTTCAGGCCCACGTCCCTCTCGGGACCTCGCTCTGCCGCGCGGTGCAGACGGTCGGGCACTGCGCCGCCGCCTCCCGCCCGGCCCCTCCGGCCCTGCCTGCTCCGCGGCTCGCGCTCGGGTTCCCAGGTCCAGCCTCCCCCCGGCACGCGCGAACTCTCGCCCGCACAGCCCGCTCCCGATGGCTGCGGCCGGGCCGGACGGCGTCCAGCTACGCAAGCCCCGAAATCCTGGCCCTCCAAAGGCCAAGACGTGGGAACGACGACCAGCGGTGACCTGTGCACTCACGGGAAGCGAGGGCGACGCGGCGACGGTGCGCGTGCGCCGACACGCACAAAACGTGAAGGCGCACCTGCGCAGGAGGACGCCGGAAGTCCGCCTGCCAAAGCCCGCCCGGAGAGCGGCACAAGCACCAGGACTCTATTTCCCAGAAGTCTCCGCGCCGTCAAGTTAGTGAGCGTCTTAAATGTCTCCAGCTCATCTGGCGGTGAAGAGCTGCTGTGCTGCGAGGGTGGGCCGCCTGGACCAGGGACTCAATTGCCCATTTGTCTTCACTCCTGTTAGCGATCAAGGAAAGGTGTGGACTCAAGTGGGGGCTGTGGGATGACCTCCAGGGTCCCTGGTCCTTTCCCTGCCCTCAGACATTTCGGGTTACATCTGAGATTCCCCCACCACCAGGAGAGGGGAAGGAGTGTATCATGTTCGCTTAACTGAAACGCTACAACTTTCATTCAAATCCTAGAATACAATAAATGCCCAGCCATGATACAAACTAATATTACCCACGGAAGGAAAAGAAAACAGAAATTGTAGCTTTTTATTTATTTATTTTTAAATATCTTTTAAGTGCTCTAATTTTTTTAAAAAACCATTATTATTTATTTATTTATTTATTTGGCTGTGTTGGGTCTTCGTTTCTGTGCAAGGGCTTCCTCCAGTTGCGGCAAGCGGGGGCCACTCTTCATCGCAGTGTGCGGGCCTCTCACTGTCGCGCCCTCTCATGTTGCGGAGCACAGGCTCCAGACACGCAGGCTCAGTAGTTGTGGCTCACGGGCCTAGTTGCTCCACGGCACGTGGGTTCTTCCCAGACCAGGGTTCGATCCCGTGTCCCCTGCATCAGCAGGCAAATTCTCAACCACTGTGCCCCCAGGGAAGCCCCTAAGCTTTTTAGATTACACAACCAACGCATTAAAAACTATACGAAAATCAGATGGTACACAGAAACCGAAAAAAGAAAACAGATACCTGGGATCTTACCTCTTAAAGAGGATATTGTTTATGTTAGGTAAAAATATCATTTTTCAAAAATGGAATCATAAGGGTAATGATTTATCACTATTTTGGGGGTGAAATAATATAACTGTGTTCTTGGCCAACTGTTTCTTAAAAGCTGCTAGGGGAAAAGTTAAAAATAAAATCTCCAGGGACTTCCCTGGCGGTCCAGTGGTTAAGACTCCTAGGTTCCACTGCAGGGGGCACGTGTTTGACTCCTGGCTGGAGAACTAAGATTCCGCATGCTGCACAGCGCAGTCTCATTAATTAATGAAGTAATTAACTAACAAAAAATAAAAAAATAAAAATAAAATCTCCCGCCAACAGAGAAAATCCTCTCCAGAAATGTAGAAATAAAGAAAACGGTTTTACTGTTGAATAGCCATTCAACCAGACTGTGTTGTGCACCACAGGCGAACCACTAATGTCTGTGCAAATGAAATCAACCTCACCTTTTTTGTTTATAGCTCAGCAGATAAAATCTGTTGCATACATGTCCTCAAGATAAACAGGAACTTGTCTCATGTGAAAAGACTTGACAACACCATAAAGATGGCATACATTCTTTCAGAGTACATCCTAAATTCACCTGGTCATCTTGTGATGAACTGGTCCATGCTAGTTCATACCCTTTATCCAAAGAAGAAAGACAACTTCTCGTATCTGTTATGACAAGCAGGTAGTTACAGCTCAGAGCAAAGTGCCTAACACCTAGCCTAAACTCCCCTGGTGACAGAGAGATAAAGAAGATAGCTCTCAGGTCCTTCACAAAAACATTCCTGGGTTGTAATGCTGGCAAGAGACTGATTTAGCTTTGAAAAAGATTTAGATATTTATGAAAGGGACAGAGGAAGTATTTATATGACAAGCGTCTTGAGGAAATCCTCTAAAAACGGAAATAAGAAGTGATGATTCATCCAAATGAATAAGCACATAACCCATTCCTGATTTCCCCAGCTGAAGTGCCACATTAAATTAATCCTGCACAAACTGTGTGCTTCTCCAAAATTGCTCTTGGAAGTGGCTGCTTAGAGCCAGGAATGGTCTTTTCCGGTTCTTGCTGCTGCTGACTGTGGCCTCTGCCTGAATTCCCACCGATGAAATGCTGCTTGTGTGGGAATGACAGCGACCACGCCTCCTCTGAGCCTGAGCCTGGCAAACCTCCAGGGCGCATTTCTCGCATTTTCCATTTTCACCAGGTAAAGACGTCAGCTACACTGAGTACCCTGGAAGCACCTTGGATGGGCAGTGCGCCCAGCAGCCCGCCACCAGGCCTCCAGTTCTCACCTCACCCACGTGCACTGACCGGGTCTCAACAGAAGACTGGGGTGGCCTGTGAACCCCAGCTGCTGTGCCCACCTCAACACCTCACTCTATCCCTTCAGCCCAGAGACATGCTGGGCTCCCCAGCCCCCTGCCCTGTACTTTGCCCTGGACACTCTCTGGAAGTATTTTTATTACAAGCTGTCTTGAGGAAATGCTCGAAAAAAGGGAATAATAAGTACGGAGTCATCCAAATGAACAGGATGTCCAGCGGGGAGCTGATGTCTCTCACGACTCACCCCTCTCTCCAAAAGGCGAAAAACCGTCACTTCATACATTTCCCCCTTTTTAAAGTTGTTTAAGCTAGGAGGGTAAACCTGGACCCTGTGATTTCACCTTGACTAGAAGCAGCAATGGCCACCTTTTAGTTTGGTTTCATTAAGATCTCTTCATATATATGGATATTTACAATATAAAGCTTTCTCTTTTTGTATCTCCGTTTCTATTAAATACAGGTATTTTCCCTCTTTTGTCAGTTATCTATTTTTATTGAAGTATAGCTGGTTTACAATGTTTCAGGTGTACAGCAAAGTGATTCGGTTACATGTATTTATGTAAGAATATATATATTCTTTTTTCAGGTTCTTTTCCATTATGGGTTATTACAAGATATTGAACATAGTTTCCTGTGCTATACAGTAGGTCCTTATTGTTGATCTATTTTACATATACAAGTGTATATCTGTCAATCCCTGTTCTTTATCTTTTTAACTTAATTTTTTACTCTCACATTCTGTTATACAGATACTTAACAACATATTTTGTGTTCAAATCTTTCACTTTCACTTCATACTTTTCATCTGCTTTGACACTGTACTTGAAGAAGCCTTTCCCATCCTTCATTTCCTAAGTAGTTGCCTGTGTTTTCTCCTGTTTATGTTTGGTCTCTTAACATACCAATTTTATCAAGATAACTGGCACCCATCTTCAGGATTTGTAAATCATTCTCCTCTTAAAGTCTCTCAACCATTTTTTTCAACACTAACACATCTACCACAACCAGGAAATGCAACGTTTAAGAAGAAAACTCAAGTTTCTCATCTAACAGAAAAGGACAGGTTCTTCTTTGAAGCTCAGGGACACGTCTTAATTTAAAGTCAGGGGAGAGACTTTCCCGGTGTTCCAGTGGTAAAGAATCCGCCTTCTAATGTAGAGGACGGGGGTTCAAAGCCTGGGAACCCTGGTCCGGGAGCTAAGATCCCACACGCCACGGGGCAATTAAGCCCGCGTGCCGCAACTAAGACACGACGCAGCCTAAGAGAAATAAATATTCTTTAAAAATAAAAATAAAAAAATAAAGGCAGGGGAAGCAGGAAAGTGACCGTCACATGTGAATTCCTTCTTATTCAAAATAGAGGCCGTAGCAGTTTGCTTGGGCTGCGTCACAAAGTACGACAAACTGGCGGGCTTAAGCAACACAAATGCACTGTCCGACATTCTCGCAGGTTGGAAGTCTGAGATGCAGGTGTCAGCAGGGTTGGGCCCCTCTGAGGGCTGTACGGGAGGGTGTGCTCCAGGCTTCCTGGTGGAGAGGGCCGTTTCCTCAGCAGCACATGCACTATGTATGTACTAGGCAGGTGCCTGGGCTGAACTCCGCCCCCAGGGCTGCTTAGCCACAGCAGCACCAGGCTGCCGGAGGGGTTGTCACGGACCCGTTGGCAGGAGGATTGGAGGCTGACACAGACGTCCGCTCAGCTGTGGACCCATGGCCTGGCCACAGCCCTGCCAGAGGCTGCCTGTGTTAAATCCAGCTCACGGTTCACCTCCCTCCCGCTTATGTCATTCAATGACGCCTTGAAGACCCCCTACTGCACCAGCCTGGGTGGCACATCCCACCCAGAGATTTCCAAATCAGAAGCAGGTCAATTGAGAAAGTTAAAATTAGGCCCTAGCTCAGTGCTGTGGAATTAGAATCTGTGAGGCTGTGTCCAGGCATCTGTGCTGTAGTATTTTCTCCACGTGACTCTCATGCCGAAAGGATTGTATTGACAAAGCACTTCTGCTTCACTCTACTGATATTTCTGCACTAGAGCTACAGCCGTTGTTATATTAAACTGCATCCACAGGAGGAAAAGACAGGAGGAGAGGTGATAGTATTGCTTGTCTCCAAACACGCTGTTACTGAACTGAACTTGTGTCCACTCGCCCGCACGCAGTAAAGCCAATCTACTGACACCGGGTCACGGTGAAGGAAAGTGCAGCGTTTACGGCAGGGCAACAAGCAAGGAGTCTAGGTATCTAGGGCTCAAAAGGCCCCAACTCCCCAATGGCTTTGAGGGAAAGGTGTTTAAAGATGAGGTGAGGCTGTTGGTGGGAATGTAAACTGGTGCCGCCACTATGGAGAACAGTGTGGATGGAGATTCCTCAAAACACTAAAGCTAGAGCTACCGTATGACCCAGCAACCCCACTCCTGGGCATATACCCAGAGAAAACCATCATTCAAGAAGACACATGCACCCCAATATGTATAGCAGTACTATTTACAATAGCCAAGACATGGAAGCAACTTAAATGTCCATCGACAGAGGAATGGATAAGGAAGATGTGGTACATATATGCGATGGAATACTACTCAGCCATAAAAAAGAATGAGATAATGCCATTTGCAGCACCATGGATGGACCTAGAGATTATCATACTAAGTGAAGGAAGTCAAACAGAGAAAGACAAATATCATATGGTATCACGTCTATGTGGAATCTAAAACAATGATATAAATGAACTTCTTTACAAAACAGAAACAGACTCACAGACATAGAAAATGAACTTAAGGTTACCAAAGGGGAAAGGTGGGGGAGAGGGATAGATCAGGAGGTTGGGACTAACAGATACACACAACTATATATAAAACAGGCAATCAACAAGGACCTCCCGTATAGCACAGGGACCTCTACTCAATATTCTGTATTAACCTAGGGAGTTCCCTGGTGGCCCAGAGGTTAGGATTCCGGGCTTTCACGGCCGTGGCCCGGTTTCAATCCCTGGTCAGGGAATTGAGATCCTGCAAGCCACACAGAGTGACGAAAAAACCCCCCAAATTCTGTAATAACCTAAATGGGAAAACAATCTGAAAAAGTATAGGTATATGTATACATATAACTGAATCACTTTGCTGTACACCGGAAACTAACACAACACTGTAAATCAACTATACTCCCAATATAAAATTAAAAAATGTTTAAAGTGAATTACAAAAGAGTGGGAGGTGAGGGAGGGGAAGTTGAGGGGTGTGTGGTCAGCTTGTGGACATTCTTCCGATTGGTTGGTGGTGAGGTAATGTGAGGTCAACATCGTCAACCTTCTGGTTCCAGCTGGTCTGGGGTCTACGTGCTTGTGGGCAGCATGCAGTTAACTTCTTCCACCTGCTGGGGGTTTCAGTCTCTGCAAAACAGCTCCAAGGACGTGGCTCAGAACAGTATCTACAGCCCTTGAGGAGGAACTAAAGGTCCTTGACTTTAACGGCTACAGTAATATTATTTGGTCTTTTGGGACTGTTTTCCTTTCTTTTTGCACTTTCTCACTTCTCTGATTAAATTGTTTGTTTCGAACTCAGAGAAGGCTAGGAGGCTAAAATTTTCTGAAGACAAGAAGCAGGCAGAAGACATGGGGAGAATCCATCCCAGGAAGGCCCCACAGGGTCCTGCTCAGTTACAACATCAGATTCAATCTGGGCTCTTTACGCCAGTTTTGGACAACATACCAACACATCTTAAGATGGGTCCCACCTAACTATAGCACATTTGGACAAGGTGAGGTGGGGTGGGATTATGCAAATCCAGATCTGAAGACTAGATAAAGCAATCAGGGTATTTCACAGTATACAAGAGAAATTTTCACGGGGACAGAATACCAACCTTCTAATATCTGAAAGCCTGTTAACCAAGAGGGAGAGTGACTTCTGTTTTGTTATAGAAGGACCCAATCAGCTGTGATGGTTGAAAGCATGATGAATGCAAATCTGAACTCACTGGAACGTCTACAGCAGAGGGACACAGGTCCTCAAGCAGCAGTGCTTTTCCCAGCAGTGCGGACCCTGAGGAGAGCTGGGCTGTGGCAGCTCTGGAGGACCTCAGACGCTCTTTCCATGGTCTCTGAGACCTACAACATCTCAGAAAGTCCACGAACGCAAACCAAAGAGACACTCAGTCCCTGCACCTTGGATGAACTGATTTGACTCTACGTATGCATTGCTTGGGCTAATTAAAAATATGTAAGTGATCAAAAGACAAAATAAAACTTTGGGCACACCCTGAACAACAGAGATACTTCTCATCAAAGTCCAAACAATAATTCAAAAGCAAGATTCAGAGCCAAAATGTGGAAACAACCCAAGTGTTCATTGACAGATGAATGGATAAAGAAAATGTAGTGTGTATATTCATACAACAGATATTATTCATCCACAAAAAGTTTCTAATTGATACAAAGAGCATTTATGTATTTTTAAATGATTGATATTTCTTTGTATAAACAGTGAAAATTTAACAATTCCACTTTTAAGAGGAAAGGTGTTTCTTTGTACAAACAATTAAGTCTCAGTAGTAGAGGCATAAGCACACACGTGAACACAGAGTAAACAGAAATACCTCCCCGCTACCTCCCCCCAATCTCATCCCCCGATGAGCCCTGCTGATTCTCCCTCCAAGTAATGGAACCTGTTTGCTTCTCTCCATCTTCTCAGACATCGTCTTCCTGGACTACCACAACAAATTCCCAACCATATCTGGGTCTCCAGACTTCCACTCTTGCTGAAACCCCACCCCATCCATTTATACAGCAGCCAAAATAAAGCTTTTCCCTTTCATTGCAAACTGGATCACGACACCTCTCATTCACCGGTTTCCCATTGCACTTGGCATACATCTGAACTTCCTTAGACCCAGGGTTTTATTTCCTTCTCACTCACTGTGTACTGTCCACACTGGCTTTGGGGTCTAGGAAGGAAATTTTAATACAGGTTACTGCACGGATGACACTTGACGACATTATGCTAACTGGATAAGCCAGATACACATGGACAAATGTTATATGATTCCACTTCTGAGAGATCCACAGAGGGGTCAAATTCATAGAGACAGAAAGTGGAAGGGTGAGTGTCACGGGCTGGCGGGAGAAGGGGAGTCAGTGTTTAACGGGGACAGAGTTTCAGTTTGACAGGGTGAAAATATTCTGGAGATGGATGGTTGGGATGGTGGTACAACAATGTGAATTTTTTTTTATTAATTAATATTTTTGTTTATTTTTGGCTGCGTTGGGTCTTCGTTGCTGTGCGCAGGCTTTCTCTAGTTGCAGCGAGCGGGGGCTACTCTTCGGTGCGGTGCGCGAGCTTCTCATTGCGGTGGCTTCTCTTTGTGGCAGAGCATGGGCTCTAGGCGCACAGGCTCAGTAGTTGTGGCTCGCGCGCCGAGGAGTTACGGCTTGCGGGCTCAGTAGTTGTGGTACACGGGCTTACGTGCTCCGCAGCATGTGGGATCTTCCCGGACAAGGGCTCGAACCCGTGTCCCCTGCATCGGCAGGCGGATTCTTGACCACTGTGCCACCAGGGAAACCCAACAATGTGAATTCTTGATGTCACATAACTGTACCCTTAAAAAGAGCAAATTTTATGGAATGTATATTTTATCACAATAAAAAAAGAGAGAAGGGAGGAAGGAGGGAAGGAGGGAGGGAGGGAGGAAGGGAGGGAGGGAGGGAAGGAGAGAGGAAGGAAGGAAGGAAGGAAGGAAGGAAGGAAGGAAGGAAGGAAGGAAAAGCAAGACTCAGACACCCAGGGGAGGAGTGGAAGTATGAGTTGGGAGGTTCAGAAGAAGCTTCCAGTGACACTGCATGACCCTGAGTTGGCTATTTTCTTCTCTGCATCTCGGCTAACGTGTACTTCCTACCCTCATAGAAAAATAACCTGTCTTGAATTGGAGGTTTTCCCATTTACTCTTTTTGTACATGTGACATTTTTATTCAAAAAAATAATCTGTCTTGAACTGGAGATTTTTCCATTTAGTCTTTTGTACACGTGACATTTTTATTCAGGTAGTGAAATTTCTGGGTCAACAGTGATACCACATTCTCAAAATTTTGATAAGTAGACTAGAATTTCCTAATTGGAATCGAGGGGCAGGCTTTGGACAATCCATGGACTTCGTGAAATCCAAAGGTGCCCTTTTTTGTTGTTCTGTGTTTGTTTGTAGACCCCTTTGAAGGGTGCGTGAGCACCTGTCCTTCTCTCTGATTTTAGCTTCTCAAAATGGCTCTTGGACTCAAAGGTGCCTGAGGGTGGCGGACGTGTGCTCCCCCAGTACAGAATTCTGAACACAGTGTCAGGACACATTGAGCAGAAGAGCTTTGCCAAACTGCGTGTTTTAACGTAACTTTTCAATCCAGTCAGTCAGTGCACCTGGGATCTTTTTTACATACTTATCTCACTCTTATAAGGCTTAACCGTTGCTGCTTCCCCTAAGTTTCCTTGTCCCTCTCCCCACTCTCCCACCAGGCCGTGGAAAAGGAATGGGAGCGAGGGGGAGAGTCCAGCAGGGAGAGGGCAGCGCACCTGATGGGAAGCGGTAAAGAGGGGTCCGGACACCTTGAGGGGGCTTTTGGAGGACGGGCAGAGGTTGGGTCAGTGGCAGGAGATACCATTTACCCCTGATCTCTGGGACAAGCGCACACATAGGTCTGACAGTTACTTGTGTTTTCATTCAAACTGGTTGCCAGGTTGGAATGACCCATGATGACGTCACAGGCTTCCGACCTTCCTGATTGGAAGGACCAGACTCCGTGGCGCTCGGCAGCAGAGGTGGACAATAGCATCTCGCCAGAGCTTTTCTCCACTGCCAGCTGCCCCGCAGCTCGGAGAAGGGACGACCACTTGTGTTTTGCCCAAGTCCAGAAGAAGAGTTGGGACAAAGCAGAGTCTACGCTTCGAGGAAGGGAAGAGTTTGGGAGAAATCATGGCCAATCGTCAACCGAGTTCCCAGGTGGAGGACCAGGACTCCCAGCCCAGCTCCTCAGGGGACCCCCTGGAGGTGACTGTCAACGAAGAAAGCCCAGGACCGTCAGGTGAGGGAGCTGGCACGAGAAGGAATTTCAGAGGCTTGACCAGTAAGGAGGAAAGGGTACAGAGGTCGGGAAGGAGCACCTGCGTCAGGTGCCTATGAAAGAAGGGAGACATTCGGAAAGCCAGGGATTGAGGGAGGAGAGGACAGGAGCTGGGGACACGGAAACCCTGGGAAGCAAGAAAGAGGGTTAGGAGATGAGATCCAAGGATGAGAGAGGGGAAGAGAGGAAACAAGGGGAGGGTTCTTTTTCTTCTTTTTTCCTAGTGGGAGAAATTCTCTATCATGAGAAAGAGTTTTCAGGACAGGAAGCTGGAAAAATGACAAAATGAGACAGGGGAGGGATAGGTAGATATGGGCAGAGAAAGATGGAAAGATGACTTGGGGCAAGGTCAGAGGTCTATGAGACTGAAAAGGGTAGGGGTGTTTCGGGGGGGAGGCGGAGTCGGGGTGGGGTTGGGTGGTCACCAGTGGCTGAATTCCCAAGACGAGAACGTCCTATTGTAGTCTCTTGTCTTTTCTCAGCCCCCTGGGCCGGCTGCAGCTCCCCGCCTCAGCGCCCTGGCTGTAAGAGGAAGAGGTCAGTGGCGTTCAGAGAGGAGGAGGAGGAGGGCGAGCCGGCCACTGAGGCCCAGGACACCTGGGTCGTGGAGTCGCTGAGTGGGCTCAAGATGAAGCTCAAGCGACAGCGGGTGTCTTCAGTGCTGCCTGAGCACCACGAGGTCTTCAACAGGATGCTCGGTAAGGACCAGCATCCCCCGCCCCCCGCCCAGCACCCTCCAATCCTATACTTGAAAAGCAAACAAACAAACACTTCCAATGACTACACTTTCCCAATGGAAAAGAATTCCCTGCTACTTGGTGCGCTCTCCGTCCCTGGCGGACTGTCTATGGATAAAGGACGCAGGAGACACATAAATGATACAGGATTAGGTTAGACTTACAAGTGATACAAGACTAGGTCAGATTTAGAAATGATACAGGATTACGTTCGCTTGGTTTCAACTGTACCCCTGAGACTCTAGCTCTTACTGGCCTTTTGAATCTTAGTGGCGTGGGGTGGCGGGAGGGGGTGGGGGGCAACACAAGCCACCTTCGCCCCCTGACGTGACTGTCAATTGAGAAATTGGCTGTGAGTAACTCGATGCCCTCTGCACTGGTACGTGAATGCATGATGAAGGGGCATCACTCCCTGTCACTCGGCCCCCCTAGAAGGGGAGTCACCCCTTTTCCTCCCACAGCGAATGGTCTTCCCTCCCCTCTTCCCATCAGCTTCGCCCTGGGCCACATCTTGGCATTTCCCCAGGGGGGGCGCGGTTCTCCCTCTTGGCTCTGGAATGCTCCCACGACAGCCCTGTTCCCACTGGCAAACATCTGCCCTCTTTTCACAGAGGATCCCGTCGTTAGGAAATTCCTCGCCTGGGACAAAAACCTGCGGGTATCTGACAAGGTAAGTCCCCCACTGAGATGGATTCCTGCTCCAGCGCCTGTCCTGGGTGGGCACGCGGGGTGCTTTCTACACCCACGTTTCCACTCCCCTCCCAACCTGATGCCTTGTCAACACTTCCCTCCAGGGGCCTCGAGGTCCCCACTGGGATCTGAGCCCCAGGTGTGCCCCTTTGGTGGTTGCTGCCTAAGTCCCCTCTCCTCTCAGCTGCTGGGGACTCGCCTTGGCTCCGGTTCATCAAACACCGTCCAGTGCCAGCGGCCCTAAGTCCACGCCCTCAAACCCACAGCCTCGCATCCTTGGAGCGTCGCAAACTCTGACCTTCTGTCCCCTCCCCTCCCCCAAATAATCAGGCTCACCCAACACGGGGGTCTCTTCTCCAAGTGGCACCACCCATTCCTCGTCCCCTGCTCCCTTATCCCACTGTTTTTCCTCTTCCACGATGCGACCTCTCTCCTACGTTTTTTTCCCTCTTTCCATCAGTATCTCCTGTCGATGGTGATAGCTTATTTCAGCCGGGCCGGGCTCTTCTCCTGGCAATTCCAGAGAATCCATTTCTTTATAGCTCTGTGAGTATCTTGCTCCATCCCCTCCATCAATATTCAACACCCTGGGAGGGCGCAGGGAGAGACCTGGGGCTCTGACCTTTCATCTATTTTTTTAAACCCCTCTGTACCGTTTACTCTGGCTGTGAAAATGACAGGATTACAGCAGAGTGGTTTCTTTTTCAAACGAAGTTATGTTTTTTATACCATTCATTGACAAAACAAACTGCCCTAATGTCAATTAAAACACTGAACGAAACAAAGCAAAACACGAAACCTTCCTAAGAGGAGAGGAAGAAAGAACTGACACCATCCTGCCCACAAGTAAATAGACTTGAGACGTTTCCGGTTCTCATTCTCCGGTCTCGGGTCTTCCCACATCAGCACCAAGTGTGATTATCTTCCGTTTCTGCGTTCCCACGACAAATGCCACAATCGGGGCCCTTATCACATAGCGCGGACCTCGTAGAAAATGCTCCCCACTGATGTTTCTTCCACGTCTCCCAAGCCAGTCGGCTCTATTTGCCTGAATGTCCTTCCAAAACCCAGGTCTGACCGCTTCACACAATGTCATTGGCTAATTACGTGCCAAATCAAGGCCAGAGTTCTGGGTTGGAATTCAACTCTCTCTGCAATCTCCATCACACTGTCCTGATACTTTATTCCTTTGTGTCACTGTTCCTTCCAAATACCCTGCCCTCTAAGTTTCTATTGTGCTTTTCTGTCCAGGGATCTTTCCCACACATTTACCTGAAGAAAATGACCCTATCCTTAAAGTGGGTTCAAACACCAAAACCTTCACGATGCCTGATCTCCCTAACTTCTGCATCCCGGAGGCACTTTACTTAAAATCGTATTAGAATGTGATGCTTTGCATTACAGTCATTTCTTATCTCCCCCCTTCCCCTTCCCCAGTCCCATTAGACTACACACAATGTGGAAGGCAGGTCTTGTCAAAATGTCCATGCATTCCCAAAACACTCAGCACAATTCTTTTCATTTTGCGAATGTTTGTTATTGTGAGTCTTCGAGGTAATCGGTATGGCATTTGGCTACGGGATAAAATGTTCACTCATTCATTCATTCATTCATCTAAGGAAACCTTATAAAGTACACCCTACATGCTGGGGAATATGAGGTGATGGGAACAGAGATTCACAAAAGGCTGTTGAATTAATGCATCAAGATGAACCAAGCCCTTAATGTGTCATTTGGTAGGAGAGGGATGAATGCAGAAATAGATCAGATCAGCTCCTGCCCTCAGGACCTGTACATACACCTACAACATAGGGAGAGAGGTGTGTGCACATACAACAAGTTGAAGGGAACAGGGGGTTTGGATTTTGTCCGCATCATCAAGGTGTGAGAGGCACCCTTCCGAAGGTCCTGCCTGGCAGTGGCGCCTTGATGACTGGGCGGCTCTCGGGGACGCTGGGCAGGGCTGGGTGGGTCGTGTCAGGATGCTCAGCCTGCCTCTTTTCTGGGAAGCTGATCTCAAGTGGAGGCCCTTCCTGTGCTGATGACAGCCACCTGATGTCTTTCCCCAGCTATGTGGCCAACGACATGGAAGAGGACAACCAGGCCCCCAAACAGGCCATCTTTTCGTTCCTCTATGGAAAGAACCGCTCCCAGCGTCCCTTGTTCCACAAACTGCGTCTCCAGTTCATCCGTTCCATGGGCTGGAACGCTAGGGTCACTCGGGAAGAGTGCGAGCAGGTGGGTGGGCTGTGGCGGTCTGGGGGAGGGGCAGGGCCGGAGAGGAGGTGGGGATCATGGGGGATTCGGTCTGGGACTTGGGGACGGACGAGAAAGAACCGGACGCGGGGCACGGGGAGGCAGCGTCATCCTCATTTCCAGGGGCTGTTTGTCTTTCCAGATCCAGGCTTTTGATCCAGAGCTCTGGGTGTGGGGAAGAGATCGCGCCCTCTTGCCCTAGAGGCCCCAGGACCACGCAGGCCTGAGGTCATCGGCCTGCGCAAAGGTAGGTCTGCGTCCGCAAAGGTGCGGGCGGAATGACGCGTTGCTTACTGAGGAAATCGGAGGAATCCCACTGCTGGACCCACATCACCTCTCACGCTGTGAAGGGGGCCAGCCGGCCACACAGCCACACGCCGACTCAGCGCCCAGCCGCGGCCTCACAGCCACACACACACACCAGCACCGTGGGGCCCGTGGGCGCCAGACCTCGGGGAAACCAGTCTGTCACAGACGCATGGGTCTCACTGAGGTCACTTCACCCAAAGCAGTTGGGTCCAAATAACAGCTCTGATGAGATGGTGATTTTTTTCCATATACGGTGTTTCGAGTTTCTCTTTTTAATTCATTTTTGGCCTTACATCCCTCAGGGATATGGGTTCTAGGATTTACCTACCACAAAGTAAATGTCTACAAACAGGATATTAGATGGAACAGCCTACACGTTCAATAAGAAAAGACCAATTATGACTAGCTTTATTTTCATCCAAATTTACTTTCCAATTGCTTACGGCCAGATCACCTGTGACTCTTTATTTCCCCTGACTCACCACTTCTGGACCAATGATTCCTCTTGTACAATTCACCTTTTCCCCCTCAACTTTATGGTCAAGGGGGTTTATCAGAACGAGTGAAGGTTAAGGAATGCCATCTTCAGCATGGCTTGTTACAATGGACACATTAGAGTTCTAGATGTGGGCAGAGGATTGAGCAAACATTTGGTTGAAATCTTGCAAACTAGCTGCCTTAGTCCGTTCGACCTGCCCTAACAAGATACTACAGACTGCGTGGCTTATAAACAACAGACCGCAGTCTCTTTTACAAGGGCAATAATCTCATTCATGAGGGCTCTACCCCATGACCTAATAACCTCCCAAAGACCCCACCCTCCTAATACCAGCCCCTTAGCGGTTAAGATTTTAAGATTTCAACCTAAGAATTTTGGGGGACACAAACATTCAGCCCATAACACTAACCAAGTTTAGGACTGACTATTATTTAAACATTAGGATCCAGGGACTTCCCTGGTGGCTCAGTGGTTAAGAATCCGCCTGCCAACGCAGGGCACACGGGTTCGAGCCCTCGTCCGGGAAGACCCCGCATGCCGCGGAACAACTAAGCCCGTGCGCCACAACTACTGAGCCTGCGCTCTAGAGCCCACGAGCCACAACTACTGAGCCTGTACTCTAGAGCCCGCAAGCCACAACTACTGAGCCTGTGCGCCTAGAGCCCGTGCTCCGCCACAAGAGAAGCGTCATGAGAAGCAACGGAGAGTGGGCCTCGCTCACCACAACTAGAGAAAGCCCACGCACAGCAACAAAGACCCAATGCAGCCAAAAATAAAATAAAGAAAATAAGTCAATTAAAAATTAATAATAAAATAGACATTAGGATCCAGGATTAGGATTAGGGATCAGGCAGCAGGTCTCCTGGTCCACGATGCTGACTGGTCAGTGATGTCTGTAGTGTGGTTCCAAGTTCAGAATTTAAGTGGTGCCAAAGGACCAAGGTGAGTTAAGACTAAAGCAGCATTCTCCAAATGCCAGCTCCCTGAGCAGAATCACCTGGAGTCTTGGCTATAAAGCAGATGACTGGGCCTGACTTTCGGTGTATTCAGTAGTTTTTGCAGTCAGGCTCACCAAACTCCAAGAATCGCACTTGAAAACAATGAATGGTTCAGGATTGGGGCTCCGAATGGAGAATTTGAGATAAAACTGCAATCATAAATGAGTCTCAATTCTGGTGAGAACTAAGAATGTGAAAACCTTTGTATCTGGACAGTTGCCACTTTGAAATCTGACAGCCTTGCTCCTTCTCTTACTTCCAGATCACAGAGCCCAGGAGAGATGAGGATGTTGCACAGGAGGTCAATCCACACGCTGACGACAGCCGTGAGGAAGGGAGGGAGAAGCCTCTTGTGCAGATGATCGGGAAGAACCCAGCGTCTTCTAGAACGAGCTCAAGAGAGTTTTCGTGTCACACTCCTGGGAGCGGGGCGTGCTTCTAGGAGTCTGTGGCAGGACAATAAGAAATCAGGGTTCTGTCACGTTCCATCCCTTTGGAAGGCACCACCCCAATTTTCAGATCATTTCATTCAAATCTCCCCTGAGATGAACACTGGAGGTCCCATTTTTTACACACTTCTTTGCCCCAGTCTAGAAGCATTTGAAGGTGGCGTGTAGGGGGCTCAGAACAGGAGGGAATAACTTTAAAATATATAATTAGAGCCACACGGTCATGACTGATGACTTAACTTTCACTGGCGTATTTTGAAAATGTCACCTACAGAAGTACTGTATTTTTGTATTTTATATTTATAGATGTATTTTAAATAGTTTTGAAATAGTCTTCATTGTGAAACATCTTATTCCCACCAAGTTTTGTGATGAGTATTACAGCTGTTGTATATTTACACCTATATACAATTTTATTCACATTTTCAAGAGAGATTTTTGGTTTTATCTATTACATAATATACATTTTATCTATTACATAACATTTCCATTCTACTTATAGCTAGGTGGGTATTTCCTCCCAATTCTTGTAAGCATAAATTTCTATATTTTTAGTTCTCATTACTGAATTGTGGGAATTCAGTCGTAAGTTTTTAACTTCTCTCAACAAGTTTGTATGTTATTTTAGATTATTAAAGAGTACCGTGCAATGCAGCTTTGGGGGAAATATAATAAAGATGAAAGTCTTCTCACAATCATGATGTGTGTGGTCATTACCAGTCTGCTTCGCCTGTTTGCTGCCCAACGAGGTGTGGCTTAATGGCGTTGTGATTATCCAACCACATTTCTTAACTCTGAAAAATAATCCTGAATTATTTTTCATGGAGGAAAATCTACAGAAGATGAGGCAGATCTTACGTCGTTCAGGACTCCAGTACTGAGAGACAAGTGTTGGGTAAAAGGAAACATAGCTTTACTGAGGAAGCCAGCAGCCCAGGGGAGAAGGTGGACTCGTCCCAAAGAACCAACTCTCCCCTCCTGAGGTTTTGCTTGAGGACTATATAGGGAAAAGAGAAAGGGGCTGCATGTTGAAGACAGGGTTACGGGGTGCGTGATCAGCTCACGCACATTCTTCTGATTGGTCGGTGGTGAGGTAGCGGGGACTCAACATCATCAGCCTTCTGCTTCCAACGGGTCTGGGGTCTGCGTGCTTGTGGGCAGTATGCAGTTAACTTCTTCCACCTGCTGGGGGTTTCAGTCTCTGCAAAACAGCTCCAAGGACCTAGCTCAGAATATTACCCGATAGCCTTTTAGGCGGAACTAAAGGCCCTGGACTTCGTTTAACGGCTAAAGTATGATGATTTTGTCTTTGCTGTTTTTTCGGCCACGCCACGCAGCTTGTGGGATCGCAGTTCCCTGACCAGGGATCAAAAACAGGCCTCTAGCAGTGGAAGCGCACAGTCCTAACCCCTGAAATGCCAGGGAATTCCTGACAGTACACGTTAAAGAGAAAAAAACAGACCAAAAGGAACACAGTTTTAAGGAAGCTTAACTTTCTCAGAAACGCAGAAATTTTGTTGTGCATTTATTTTCTTTCTTTTTTTTTTTAATACATTTATTTATTTATTTATTTATTTATTTATTTATTTTTCTCTGCGTTGGGTCTTCGCTGCTGCACGTGGGCTCTCTCTAGTTGCAGTGAGCGGGGGCTTCTCTTCGTTGTTGTGCGTCGGCTGCTCAATGCGGTGGCTTCTCTTGTTGCGGAGCATGGGCTCTAGGCACGTGGGTTCCAGTAGTTGTGGCTCGCGGGCTCTAGAGGATTTTTTATTGTTTACTTTTTGCAAGTATTCATCAAATGCGTATTACTTGAATGAATGACAAATCATTTCTTCCAGCAATCTTCAAACTGCTTAAAACTATGACAATATTTAGCGTTTCAAATTTCATATGACCTCACTCTCTCCGTGTTCTAGTTTCTAAAAGCATGTGGGATCTTCCCGGACCAGGGCTCGAACCCGTGTGCCTTGCACTGGCAGGCGGATTCTTAACCGCTGCACCACCAGGAAAGTCCCTGTGCATTTATTTTCAAGAAAATAAGGCGGCCGGATGAATTCAGAACTAGGGGCAGAAAGCTCTTCCTGTGAGATACAGAATCTCTGCTGTTTAGGCAGATTTAGAGAACAACTTTCCCAACCACTTATTAAGGAGACCAATACTCCACGAAAAAATATATCATTTTTACAGAGGGAAAACCAAACTCCAGCTTTGCATCAATATAATATTTGATACTTAAGAGAACCATAAGCTCTTTTTTGAAAATCTCTGCAATAAACATCAAAACTGAGCCACCTTCGGCTGAGACCAATACAATTCCCATTCCACCAATCTCCTACAACTTTCTAGATTCATTCAGGTGGTGTCCTTCACCATCCTCTTTCTGGTGCTGGAACAATCGGTCATTTTACTTTAGGACCAAACTATTTTTGTTCCTGTTAATAAACAAAACTACATCTCATCATCTTGCATACAAAGTTGTACCTCTCGGTTGCTGGAACCAAGCAGGACCCTGCAGGGCCCTTCCATGTCCCCTGCCTCTTGCTTGTAAAACAGCTGCAGTCTCCCAGGCCTCCCCTGAGTCACAAAACAACAGGTTCAAGCAGTTCACGATTAGGACAACAGCAGTCACAGAATCTTTAGTTCCTCCCCAAGGACATAAGTAACAGTGTCAGAGACACATTCCTAACTTGTTTTGCAGATACTAAAACCGCTACAAGAGGAGAGAGCTAACTGTATGATGACCAGACTGGAGCTATGACATAAGCTGCTCCATCTTGAGCAGACCTGAACCAATGGCTTACACAATTCCAGGAACTGGCCTCAAGGAAATGGGAACAATCCAGCACTGGACTTGAAGATTAACTGTGCCGGAAACAATCAACATGACACTGACCACACCACTGCACGACCAATGTCAAGATGATGGTCAGAGCTGACTGTGCTACTCTGCATGTAGCCCCCACCTGCACAGCCCAGAGACTTCCCGTCTTTTCCCTATAAACCCCTTTTCCCTCTAAAGGGCAACTGGGAGATGCTTTGGGGGACACTAGTCCACCATCTTCCCAGGTTGCCAGCTTCCTGAATAAAGCATCTTTCTTCTTCCACCAACCCTTGTCTCTGGAACATTGACTTCTGAGCGATGAGCAGCTGCACCTGAGTTCTGTTCCAGCCGATAACATTACTATTGCTCAAGCCTCATTCATATTATATTCATAACAACTTTGAACCAAAGTTACTTCCATTGTACAAAGAAAACTAGGAGTGAATAACTGACAACTGCCCATCACACACCAGCATTGTAGGCTAGCAGAGCTCATGAACACACGTAACACAACTTTACGAAGCCACAAACATCCCTTACACAACTTCTCCAAGTGCCAGACACAAACACATTCATTAACACACCCACAGATACAGCCTCTAGGTAACAAATAAAAATATGCAGCAAGAGCATAGAACTTGAGATTATGCTTAGTGATCAACGTTTCAGGTTTCTGTCTTGCTTACAAATGACCTCGGTATCCAATGATTATCCAGTCAGTAACACAATTTAATATCAGTTCAAGGGTTTACGTAAACTAAAGATCTTGGAATGTATCGACAAGCTAACAGTACAAAACATAGTTACTGTTGAAATAAAGTTTGTCAGAAGAATAATTAAATGTGGCTAAACACAAATTTACATTTTTCATAACCTTAAATATTAAGTAGAAGTAATGTTAGCTTATTTGATGGGTACACCTATATAAATTTAGGAAGAACACACCCAAGTAGAATTGTTTTCAATGTATGCCTAATACTGATAAATAAGATAGGAGTAACTTTGTATTAAACCAAAACTATTAAACTAGCTTCATTTGCCAAAGATTGACCTAAATTATGTAAACTTGAAGTCTTTAAATTTCTGAGTTGATTTTTTTGTTTGTTTGTTTTTTTGGCTGCACCGAGAGGCTTGCTGGATCTTAGTTCCCTGACCAGGGACTGAACCCGGACCCTGGCAGTGAAAGCACCGAGTCCTAACCACTGCACCACCAGGGAATTCCCTGACTTGATTTCCGTGAGAATACTTTTCTAGCACATTTAAAGTATCAGAAGTTCAAATTCCTTTCTCTCTGAGAATTTGAGGGATACATAATTTTTATAAGCACATTTGTATCTTTGTAAGCCAATCAGGACAGAAACCCTTGAATTTAAGAGACTCTACAATCTACTTTAATAGATCCAGAAGTAGGAAAACATTACATACTCACACTGTCACAGGTAAAGGCCTTTCTGAATTACAGACACACAGACATACAGAGAAATGGAACTTTTACCTTCAGTTCTAAAGTCTTAGACATGGGTCAGGAATAAACACTCACCAGTCTAGAGATTAAAGAGCCGTCCTCCTCCCATTGGGCAAGAGATTCTTAACTGATTTGAGCTAGTCAAAGTAGACAAATAGACGAACAGAAAAGACTAAGAAAAGACTAACAAACCAGATCCTCTGTCACCTCTCACCTAACTGAGATTAGCTCTGTAGAAACTCAATCGCTTTGGAGAGACCATCGAAAGTCTTCAAACGACAGAGCCAAACTCAGAATCACTGCTGCTACAAATGGGGAAGCACTTAGCTGTAATCTGAAAACAAAGCAGAAACACAAAAGTAATAGAAGGGGAAACTAAAGAAACGGAAAGTGAGCCAAGTTCAATGGTTGCTTGGGTGGGTTCACCCCTGGGAGAGGAGAAAAGATGTACCTGGGCTTCACCGGCTCAGGAAACACACCACTTGTTGCTGGGCTTTTACAGCTTTATTTCCGTATAACTGATATACAAAATCCAGCCCAGGTTTAATTTGTATAACTTGATGACTTTGGACATATGCACACACCTGTGATACCATCACCACCATCACGGTAATATACTCATCACTTCCAAAAGATTCCTTCTATCCCTTTGTGTCTCTGTATGTGTGTTAGGAATACTTAACACAGCACCAGGTACATGAAAAGGTGCTCAACGTCACTAATCATCCGGGAAATGCAAATCAAAATCATCATGAGATGTTACCTCACATCTGTTAGAATGGCTACAATTTTTTCTTCCTTTTTAAACATAGACTTGTCAAGGTTGTAGAGAAATCGTAACCCTTGCATATTGTAGGCAGGAATGTAACATCGTGCAGGCACTGTGGAAAACAGTATGGAGTTTTCTCAAAATCTTTTAAATAAAAATTCCATATGATCCAGCAATCCCACTTCTGGGTATACAGGCCCAGCTCAGAGACATTGCAGCTTCAGTTCCAGAACACTGCAATGAAGCAAATACCGCCATAACGCAAGTCACATGAATTTTCTGGTGTACCCGTGCATGAAAAACTGACGTTTACACTATACTGTAGTCTGTTAAGTGTGCGATAGCCTTGTGTCTAAAAAAACAACGTACATACCTTTATTGAAATATACTTTAGGGAAGAGAAATATACATCAATGGAACAGGGTAGGAAGCCCAGAGATAAACCCACGCACACATGGTCACATTATCTTTGATGAAGGAGGCAAGAATATACAGTGGAGAAAAGACAGCCTCTTCAATAAGTGGGGCTGGGAAAACTGGACAGCTACCTGTCAAAGAATGAAATGAGAACACTACCTAACACCATAACACAAAAATAAACTCAAAATGGATTAAAGACCTAAATGTAAGGCCCGACACCAGAAAACTCTTAGAGGAAAACATAGGCAGAACACTCTATCACATAAATCACAGCAAGATCCTTTTTGACCCATCTCTTAGAAAAATGGAAATAAAAACAAAAATAAACAAATGGGACCTAAGGAAACTTAAAAGCTTTTGCACAGCAAAGGAAACCATAAACAAGACAAAAGAACAACCCTCAGAGTGGGAGAAAATATTTGTAAACGAAGCAACTGACAAAGGATTCATCTCCAAAATATACAAGCGGCTCACGCAGCTCAATATCAAAAAAACAAACAACTCAATCCAAAAATGGACACAAGATCTAAATGGACATTTCTCCAAAGAAGATATAAGATTGCCCACAAACACGTGAAAAGGATGCTCAACAACACTAATCATTAGAGAAATGCAAATCAAAACTACAATGAGGTATCACCTCACACCACTCAGAATGGCCATCATCAAAACATCTACAAACAATAAATGCTGGAGAGGGTGTGGAGAAAAGGGAACCCTCCTCCTGCACTGTTGCTCGGAATGCACACTGATACAGCCACTATGGAGAACAGTATGGAGGTTCCTTAAAAAACTAAAAATAGAACTACCATACGACCCAGCAATCCCACTACTGGGCATATACCCTGAGAAAACCATAATTCAAAAAGAGTCATGTACCAAAATGTTCATTGCAGCTCTATTTACAATAGCCAGGACATGGAAGCAACCTAAGTGTCCATCATCGGATGAATGGATAAAGAAGATGTGGCACATATATACGATGGAATATTACTCAGCCATAAAAAGAAACGAAATGGAGGTATTTGTAGTGAGGTGGATGGAGTTAGAGTCTGTCATACAGAGTGAAGTAAGTCAGAAAGAGAAAAACAAATACAGTATGCTAACACATATATATGGAATCTAAGGGAAAAAAAAAAAGGTCATGAAGAACCTAGTGGCAAGACGGGAATAAAGACACAGACCTACTAGAGAATGGACTTGAGGATATGGGGAGGGGGAGGGGTGAGATGTGACAGGGTGAGAGAGTGGCATGGACATATATACACTACCAAATGTAAAATAGATAGCTAGTGGGAAGCAGCCGCATAGCACAGGGAGATCACCTCGGTGCTTTGTGACCACCTAGAGGGGGGGGATAGGGAGGGTGGGAGGAAGGGAGATGCAAGAGGAAAGAGATATGGGAACACATGTATATGTATAACTGATTCACTTTGTTATAAAGCAGAAACTAACACACCATTGTAAAGCAATTATACTCCAATAAAGATGTTTAAAAAAAAAATTTTTGGTCAGTAGACTAGAATTTCTTAATTGGAATCGAGGGGCAGGCTTTGGACAATCCATGGACTTCGTGAAATCCAAAGGTGCCCTTTTTTGTTGTTCTGTGTTTGTTTGTAGACCCCTTTGAAGGGTGCGTGAGCACCTGTCCTTCTCTCTGATTTTAGCTTCTCAAAATGGCTCTTGGACTCAAAGGTGCCTGAGGGTGGCGGACGTGTGCTCCCCCAGTACAGAATTCTGAACACAGTGTCAGTACACATTGAGCAGAAGAGCTTTGCCAAACTGCGTGTTTTAACGTAACTTTTCAATCCAGTCAGTCAGTGCACCTGGGATCTTTTTTACATACTTATCTCACTCTTATAAGGCTTAACCGTTGCTGCTTCCCCTAAGTTTCCTTGTCCCTCTCCCCACTCTCCCACCAGGCCGTGGAAAAGGAATGGGAGCGAGGGGGAGAGTCCAGCAGGGAGAGGGCAGCGCACCTGATGGGAAGCGGTAAAGAGGGGTCCGGACACCTTGAGGGGGCTTTTGGAGGACGGGCAGAGGTTGGGTCAGTGGCAGGAGATACCATTTACCCCTGATCTCTGGGACAAGCGCACACATAGGTCTGACAGTTACTTGTGTTTTCATTCAAACTGGTTGCCAGGTTGGAATGACCCATGATGACGTCACAGGCTTCCGACCTTCCTGATTGGAAGGACCAGACTCCGTGGCGCTCGGCAGCAGAGGTGGACAATAGCATCTCGCCAGAGCTTTTCTCCACTGCCAGCTGCCCCGCAGCTCGGAGAAGGGACGACCACTTGTGTTTTGCCCAAGTCCAGAAGAAGAGTTGGGACAAAGCAGAGTCTACGCTTCGAGGAAGGGAAGAGTTTGGGAGAAATCATGGCCAATCGTCAACCGAGTTCCCAGGTGGAGGACCAGGACTCCCAGCCCAGCTCCTCAGGGGACCCCCTGGAGGTGACTGTCAACGAAGAAAGCCCAGGACCGTCAGGTGAGGGAGCTGGCACGAGAAGGAATTTCAGAGGCTTGACCAGTAAGGAGGAAAGGGTACAGAGGTCGGGAAGGAGCACCTGCGTCAGGTGCCTATGAAAGAAGGGAGACATTCGGAAAGCCAGGGATTGAGGGAGGAGAGGACAGGAGCTGGGGACACGGAAACCCTGGGAAGCAAGAAAGAGGGTTAGGAGATGAGATCCAAGGATGAGAGAGGGGAAGAGAGGAAACAAGGGGAGGGTTCTTTTTCTTCTTTTTTCCTAGTGGGAGAAATTCTCTATCATGAGAAAGAGTTTTCAGGACAGGAAGCTGGAAAAATGACAAAATGAGACAGGGGAGGGATAGGTAGATATGGGCAGAGAAAGATGGAAAGATGACTTGGGGCAAGGTCAGAGGTCTATGAGACTGAAAAGGGTAGGGGTGTTTCGGGGGGGAGGCGGAGTCGGGGTGGGGTTGGGTGGTCACCAGTGGCTGAATTCCCAAGACGAGAACGTCCTATTGTAGTCTCTTGTCTTTTCTCAGCCCCCTGGGCCGGCTGCAGCTCCCCGCCTCAGCGCCCTGGCTGTAAGAGGAAGAGGTCAGTGGCGTTCAGAGAGGAGGAGGAGGAGGGCGAGCCGGCCACTGAGGCCCAGGACACCTGGGTCGTGGAGTCGCTGAGTGGGCTCAAGATGAAGCTCAAGCGACAGCGGGTGTCTTCAGTGCTGCCTGAGCACCACGAGGTCTTCAACAGGATGCTCGGTAAGGACCAGCATCCCCCGCCCCCCGCCCAGCACCCTCCAATCCTATACTTGAAAAGCAAACAAACAAACACTTCCAATGACTACACTTTCCCAATGGAAAAGAATTCCCTGCTACTTGGTGCGCTCTCCGTCCCTGGCGGACTGTCTATGGATAAAGGACGCAGGAGACACATAAATGATACAGGATTAGGTTAGACTTACAAGTGATACAAGACTAGGTCAGATTTAGAAATGATACAGGATTACGTTCGCTTGGTTTCAACTGTACCCCTGAGACTCTAGCTCTTACTGGCCTTTTGAATCTTAGTGGCGTGGGGTGGCGGGAGGGGGTGGGGGGCAACACAAGCCACCTTCGCCCCCTGACGTGACTGTCAATTGAGAAATTGGCTGTGAGTAACTCGATGCCCTCTGCACTGGTACGTGAATGCATGATGAAGGGGCATCACTCCCTGTCACTCGGCCCCCCTAGAAGGGGAGTCACCCCTTTTCCTCCCACAGCGAATGGTCTTCCCTCCCCTCTTCCCATCAGCTTCGCCCTGGGCCACATCTTGGCATTTCCCCAGGGGGGGCGCGGTTCTCCCTCTTGGCTCTGGAATGCTCCCACGACAGCCCTGTTCCCACTGGCAAACATCTGCCCTCTTTTCACAGAGGATCCCGTCGTTAGGAAATTCCTCGCCTGGGACAAAAACCTGCGGGTATCTGACAAGGTAAGTCCCCCACTGAGATGGATTCCTGCTCCAGCGCCTGTCCTGGGTGGGCACGCGGGGTGCTTTCTACACCCACGTTTCCACTCCCCTCCCAACCTGATGCCTTGTCAACACTTCCCTCCAGGGGCCTCGAGGTCCCCACTGGGATCTGAGCCCCAGGTGTGCCCCTTTGGTGGTTGCTGCCTAAGTCCCCTCTCCTCTCAGCTGCTGGGGACTCGCCTTGGCTCCGGTTCATCAAACACCGTCCAGTGCCAGCGGCCCTAAGTCCACGCCCTCAAACCCACAGCCTCGCATCCTTGGAGCGTCGCAAACTCTGACCTTCTGTCCCCTCCCCTCCCCCAAATAATCAGGCTCACCCAACACGGGGGTCTCTTCTCCAAGTGGCACCACCCATTCCTCGTCCCCTGCTCCCTTATCCCACTGTTTTTCCTCTTCCACGATGCGACCTCTCTCCTACGTTTTTTTCCCTCTTTCCATCAGTATCTCCTGTCGATGGTGATAGCTTATTTCAGCCGGGCCGGGCTCTTCTCCTGGCAATTCCAGAGAATCCATTTCTTTATAGCTCTGTGAGTATCTTGCTCCATCCCCTCCATCAATATTCAACACCCTGGGAGGGCGCAGGGAGAGACCTGGGGCTCTGACCTTTCATCTATTTTTTTTAAACCCCTCTGTACCGTTTACTCTGGCTGTGAAAATGACAGGATTACAGCAGAGTGGTTTCTTTTTCAAACGAAGTTATGTTTTTTATACCATTCATTGACAAAACAAACTGCCCTAATGTCAATTAAAACACTGAACGAAACAAAGCAAAACACGAAACCTTCCTAAGAGGAGAGGAAGAAAGAACTGACACCATCCTGCCCACAAGTAAATAGACTTGAGACGTTTCCGGTTCTCATTCTCCGGTCTCGGGTCTTCCCACATCAGCACCAAGTGTGATTATCTTCCGTTTCTGCGTTCCCACGACAAATGCCACAATCGGGGCCCTTATCACATAGCGCGGACCTCGTAGAAAATGCTCCCCACTGATGTTTCTTCCACGTCTCCCAAGCCAGTCGGCTCTATTTGCCTGAATGTCCTTCCAAAACCCAGGTCTGACCGCTTCACACAATGTCATTGGCTAATTACGTGCCAAATCAAGGCCAGAGTTCTGGGTTGGAATTCAACTCTCTCTGCAATCTCCATCACACTGTCCTGATACTTTATTCCTTTGTGTCACTGTTCCTTCCAAATACCCTGCCCTCTAAGTTTCTATTGTGCTTTTCTGTCCAGGGATCTTTCCCACACATTTACCTGAAGAAAATGACCCTATCCTTAAAGTGGGTTCAAACACCAAAACCTTCACGATGCCTGATCTCCCTAACTTCTGCATCCCGGAGGCACTTTACTTAAAATCGTATTAGAATGTGATGCTTTGCATTACAGTCATTTCTTATCTCCCCCCTTCCCCTTCCCCAGTCCCATTAGACTACACACAATGTGGAAGGCAGGTCTTGTCAAAATGTCCATGCATTCCCAAAACACTCAGCACAATTCTTTTCATTTTGCGAATGTTTGTTATTGTGAGTCTTCGAAGTAATCGGTATGGCATTTGGCTACGGGATAAAATGTTCACTCATTCATTCATTCATTCATCTAAGGAAACCTTATAAAGTACACCCTACATGCTGGGGAATATGAGGTGATGGGAACAGAGATTCACAAAAGGCTGTTGAATTAATGCATCAAGATGAACCAAGCCCTTAATGTGTCATTTGGTAGGAGAGGGATGAATGCAGAAATAGATCAGATCAGCTCCTGCCCTCAGGACCTGTACATACACCTACAACATAGGGAGAGAGGTGTGTGCACATACAACAAGTTGAAGGGAACAGGGGGTTTGGATTTTGTCCGCATCATCAAGGTGTGAGAGGCACCCTTCCGAAGGTCCTGCCTGGCAGTGGCGCCTTGATGACTGGGCGGCTCTCGGGGACGCTGGGCAGGGCTGGGTGGGTC